>NC_056727.1:185943171-186238171 GCF_019279795.1 Protopterus annectens
TAATGCTTTCTCATGCTCCATTCTGGGTTCTATCCCATATATATGCTATTTCTGCTTTTCTAGTTTTTGCTGTCATGGCTTGGTGGTTTAGTTCCTTGTCTGTAGTGCATGGTATCCTGGGTTTGAATCTGGCAACTGATTTTTGCTTTTCCTGACAGAAATGAGTTGAGGACCTGTCAATCAAACATGCCAAAGCACTTTTAAGCACTTTAAACCTGTTCTGCGCCGTTTGCTGGAGGTAACGATGCGCACTGGTAGTTAGCCTGTGGGAGCGGCGCGCAAACGGTGTGCGCTGGGATAAATCTTAATTGGCAAGTGACACACATGTTCAGCTAATTGCACACAGTTTCAGCCTGTTTACCTGCTGCTTGGCAACGGGCACGCAGTTTGCAGCTTTTTAAACACTACTCAGCTACGGGCACTCTGTCTCATGGCAGCCTAGCTATCAGTACATTTCTGACTATTTTTCTTCTTATGTTACTTCAAAATGCTCTATTTCATTCCATTTTACAAAAGGGAATACATTTACATTTGTACAATACTGTCCTGGTAGCTTTTAGTGCTTATTTACAAAAAAAAAAGGTTGTTGTAGGGGCTCGAACCCTGCCTGCCTACTCTTAGGGCGGCTACTCTACCGCTAAGCTATTATTTCTTGGCTTACTTTGCATATTTAGTTCTTATATCCTTTTCCACTGACTGCTAACTGTGATTGCGCTAGTAGCACACCCGCGCACACAGTAGCAAACATTTACGGGATTTAACAAAAAAAAAGGTTTTAATTTAATTTTATGACATCTCTTCACTTTATACACTGATGGCCAGTCGGGGCATGTGTTGTATAGTGTGTTTATTCACATTTTCATGGCCTTTCTCGTGGCTGTTTACTTTCAGCCATTCTAGTCTTCCGGGGGCGTGTCCACTTGCAGAGCTTAGCCTACAGACACGCCCCCTACTCTCTTACACGGACCGTGTAAGAGTTACTAGTGTGATTCAGCATGCCTCATGCACCTCATGCATATGCATGACATGCTGACATCACACAGTTTAACTGCAGCCTCCGTGTAAGAGTTATAACTCTTACACGGAGGCTTCCTGAATCTGGCCCATTGTTTAGACTCTTAAATAAATGAAGTAAATACATTAATTGTAATAATCTATGTAATATTATAAATGGTTGTTAAAACAGTCTATGTTTATAAACTGAGTAGTTTGTTGCTTTTGGTATGCATTTCTTATTTTGACAGACTCAGTGTATTACTTTAAGTGACTTTAATATTTTAATATTCATGAGTTTAAATAATTGAGTTTAAAACATACTGGTTCCATTTCATCATTTATTTTCCTTTGTTAGTTAGAGATGAATGTTAGTCATATTTGCTTGTGCTGCCATTCAGAAAACATATTTAGTTCAAAGTAAGAGATTTTAGCAGCTCAAGCCTTTAGTATACCTGGGATGACATTAAGCTGCAAATTGTACTAATATGTATTAAAACAACTTTTTGCATCAATCAATAACTATTGGTGAGTTTATTTGCTCCCCCCTTTTTGGGTTATAGTTTCAAACTAAGATCTGTAGACTTGCTTTGCTGTACATCAGTATAACAACTGACGCTAACTAAACATGTGTGTGAAGTTAGCAGTGATGGTTACACAAATAATCTTGGATGTTGCAACTTTCTTTCTTTTTTCTCCTTGTAAGTGTGGTTCTAGTAAGGAAAATGTCTTTCATTATCTCGTGAGTTTCACATAGATGTTGTGGCTTTGGCCAGGATGTCTACACGACAATTTTCACTGGTAGACTTGTTTGTTGTTTATTAAATGCAGCAATAGAGCTATTTCTTGTTCCACAGTTTCTTGCTGCAATATCTTGAAGTTATGAGAAGGAATATGTGATGGTGAGACTCCTTGATATATTAAACACGATTATAATCTCTCTCACCGTCTTTAGTTTCTTAGCATGGGACATTCAGATGATAGTTTTCATTAGAAGTAACTAGTCTGTGAAACTAGAGGAGGCGTATGCTGACATTAAATGGATAACATTATTATTAGATGTATTGTTGATACAATTATATGTCTGTTTTAGTTTTTATTAATGGTGATATACACATTACGAAATTAAGTATTATATGGATTTGCTCTGTTGCTTGCTATCAGATGACTAGTATGGAGTGTTTTGTATATTCATAACTCAACATAGGAATGTTTCATTCATAAACATTTGAGATGTATGACCCTACAGAGGTTCCTGATAAATTATACATAGATATATTTAGAAATAGGTTGTTTTATGATAAGTTATTGGAATTTAGTGAGTTTTTTGGAGATACTGATCCCTAATGAAGTGTATAAGCATTGCTTTGTTGTCTGATCTTGTATTGCTGTTTCACTGGAAGTCATAACTTCAGAATTAAGTTGAGTTTCTGTTCACAGGGAAAGAAATGAGAAAAAAGAGTATTTCCCCCACACATAAGAGGGAAGAATAGTGATATGAGGAAGAGGAAGACAAATAAAACATTTTGATACATAGTTAAGAAGATATTTTGATTATTTTAATAATACACTCATCATGCTACTAAAGGCAATGATATGTGTGTGTGTGTGTGTGTGTGTGTGTGTGTGTGTGTGTGTGTGTGTATTTATATATATTGCTTGTAGATGATCATATAAGAATATGTTTATAAAGAATGCATCTCTTTGATATAGCCATCTGCTATACTGAATTTAAGAAAAAAGAAAACACAATGCATGACAAAGAACACATTATTTTAATGTAATTTTGTGGTGAGTTTTGGACATTTCATTTGCAAAAGAAAATATAATAACATGGGGAGAGAGTCTTTTCAGAGAGAGATGTATAAATCATACAGATACATTGATATGTACCATCAAGAAATGTTGTTAAATGAGTTAACTACTCAGGATGAAAAGAATTGGTTGAAGAATAACACATCCAGGATTCCCTTCATGTTGGGCATGCCCAAAGTACACAAAATATGGAAAGACCGCTTATGAGACCTATTGTAGCAGATGCAGGATCCAAGATAGTACCTCTTTGTTTATTTTTAGACAATAAGACCAATAATCTGATAAAAAGTCCTTTATTACAGATTTGTTTCTATTTATATCTACGATAAAAGGTGTTGAATGTATGGATGAGTTGCTTTTTGTCACTGTGGATGTGTAATTGTTGCTAACTGTCATACCACATGAAGTGGGTTTAAAATGGTTTGGCAGTGAACTTACTGAGGATAATGCATCAAATGCTAAGGATATTAGATTATACACAGAATTAATGGACATTATTTTACACAATAATTTATTTTTAGTAATCACTATTATAAACAGACAAGTGGCTTAGCACTGGGGGATGCAGATGCACCCACCTCTGCTAGCATGGTTTTACCTCAGTAGGAAAAGAAATTTGTGTATGTTCATAAACAATTTATTTATGTTAAAACACTTGTATTGTTTTGTGGATGATATGGGTAGAAGATGCAAATGAGCTAAGTGATTTTATGAAAACTCTCATTGAGACAACTTTTTTGAAGTTAAAAAACACAGTTTCTGAGACTATTGTTCGATTTTTAGATTTGGAGTTTAAAAATCAGCTACAAAAATGAAACTAGTAATTCCATTTTACATTTCTCCAGTATGTACCCAAGGAAAATGAGAGAAAGTATAGTATATAGTCAGGCTAAAAGACTTATTAGCTGAACTAGTAATAGTGATGATAAAATGCCAAAATTACAACAGCTGGAAGCAAAATTCATAGTGAGAGGATATCCTGAAGAAAAAGTTAATGAGGTTATTATGGAAGCTATTAATGAAAATGGAAGTCAGTTGATAAGAAAAAAAATAGTAGAACGGAAATTAATAATGGCATTACAATTTTCTTTAGATTATTATGGTATGAAGGACATATAATATAATAATTGAAAGGTTTCTGTACCTCCCAGCCATACTTCTCAACCTCTTACCACAAGAAATCTGGACAGAGCCACAAATAATGGGAGAACAAAGGACCAAAAATAGGGATGGATTCTAAATATTGCTGTTATAAACGTAGACACTTAGAAAGCTGCTAGAATAACCTTAGCATGCATTTTCTAAAGCAGAGGTGTGTGTGTGATAGAGTGAGTGGCAGCAACAGCAGTAAAGAGGTTTGCATACCTCCAGACCTGAAACTTGACAAAATGCGGATAAAGCCCAAAATAAAGGGGCAACAAAAGCTAAAAATAGAAACAGATTTTAATTACTGCTCTTATAAAATGAAAAAAACTTGCCTAAGTAAAGGATTTCTGTTAGCATGAATTTTATGAGGAAAATAAAAGTGTGAGACACAAACATATGTCATTATTTATTACCTTCAGTCTCCAATGACTGCCAATGAACCAAATGATTTAGGAGTAAGGGACCAAAAAATAAAGTAAATACCTGGTTATTTTTTGAAGTGTTATATTTTGGATGTAAAATGCTTCCTCCATTACAATTTACATATACTAAAGCAACTCTGAAACATTAGGTGGAGGAACTATTTTGCATCAAAAATATATGTAAAAAATACAGTAAAAATAGCATAGTGATAAAAATATAAATAAGTAAGTAAAACCACAATTTTACAGAGATCCAGGGGCGGCTCGTGCTATAGGATTGCGGGACTGCAGCCCTCCCACCTGTAAAATGGGTCCCCCAACTGTAAGTCAGCCCTCCCACCTGTAAAATGGGTTCCCCACTTGTAAGTCCCCCCATCGTAGAACATACAAAAATAAAACATATCTCCCACCGTAGAACATATTTTATTTATTTATTTATTTGCAGTTGGTTAACCAGGATAGTCCATTGGGCCAGAAGAGCCCGTTTTCAATGGAGTCCTGGGGAGAAAAGCTCCAACATAAAGATTACACAAAAGATAGCAACAATTTACAATTTACTATTCTAGTTCTAAGAGATAACTAAAGTTACTGTGGTTAAATAGACAACATTTTTTTTTTTTTTTTTTTCCGCACAAACCGGAAGGTCACTGGACTGCATCGCCCACAGGCTGGACCAATAGCAGGAGGCTCCAGCCTCCTCACATCTTGCGGGAGACCCATGTGTGGGCCAGTATGGAGGACTGATTGGGTGGGCAGGCACAGGATCGCGGAGACCACAGCATGCAGAACCGGACCGATCTGATTGCATTTTTGAAAAATAAAAAAAAATCTCCCGGACTCCACGCATGCGTGCTTAGTTCCTGACTGCTGTGTTAGGCAGACCAGAACTCCAAGCATGCATGCTCAGGCATTCCTGAGCTCCAGACTGCTCAGTTAGGCAGTCCAGATAGGGAAGGCAGGAAACTCCGCCCTTCCAACCCAGAGATCTGTGCAGTGATGACCACACAAACCAGAAGGTCACCGGACTGCATCGCCCACAGGCTGGACCAATAGCAGGAGGCTCCAGCCTCCTCACATCTTGCGGGAGACCCATGTGTGGGCCAGTATGGAGGACTGATCGGGTGGGCAGGCACAGGATCGCGGAGACCACAGCATGCAGAACCGGACCGATCTGATTGCATTTTTGGAAACAGGTGATCATTGCGGAGGAGTGTGTTGCAGAGTACAGGATCGCATGGCAGGCCGTTCTGGAGACAGGGTGTGTGTGTGTGTGTGTGTGTGTGTGTGTGTGTGTGTGTGTGTGTGTGTGTGTGTGTGTGTGTGTGTAAAATGCCCCAGTTGCTTCATGGTGGTGGGTAGAAAATAAAGCTTGAACCCTGTACCTTGGGCCCAGGTAACAAGAGCCTGAATTCCCTACCCACCACCATTTCTAAAACATTTGCAGATTTTTGCCTCATATCTGTTATGTTCCTCATAAAATCTGTGGTTTCTGTATTTCTGTTACTTAAAACAGATAGTGGTGCAGTTGTAGCAGTGTTGCCTGACAGCTATGGGTTGTCTGGTTTGATTCTTGGCTGGGGTGCCTTCTGTGTGGAGTCTGCATGTCCTGTTTGCTTTGGTGTCCTCATTGGATATATATCCCTGTTTTTGAACTGTATTCCCCCATTATTGGCTTTGTCCAGGTTTTTTGTGCCAAGGTTGAGAGCTATGGTGATAACTGAACTCACTAGATATGTTTGGGGGCTGTATTCTCCCATTATTGGCTTTGTTCAGGTGTTTTGTGCTAAGATGTTGACAGCTATGGTGAGAACTGAATTCACTAAATGGTAGCCATTTAAGTTTCAGTCTTCCTTTCTTTCATAAAAATAGATGATTTGGCATAGTGGCATGTTGCTCTGGCTGTTTTGTACAGGGACCTGGGTTCAATACTTGGCAGTGTAATGTATGGTGGTAACACAGCGTTTTATTCTAGCAACTTTCCAACATTATACAAGCAATGTTTAAAATGTGTCCCTGGTTTTTGGGCTTTTGTCCCCCCCCAAATAAATTTTGGCTTTGTCCAGATTTCTTGTGCTGCAAAGTTCAGAGATACAGCTGAGTGTTGAGTAGATTTTACAAGAAGCTGAGAGCTGCAGGGGAACAAAAGTTTAGTGCTGCTTATGCCGTGTCTGCTTACATTGTAAATAACACAACAGGTAGTGTACTTGCTTTTGATGTAGAAGACTTGGGTTCTACTCCCACAGTAGGTAGATCCATTGCTAATACTGTAGTCTGTTGTAAAGGGGATGGATATTGCAGTCCTCTTTGGCGAAGATTCCTAGTAACTATGAACCTGTTATCAGTTTACCATCCATTCCCTATTGTGATAATACTAGCATTATAATTTTTTTAATGCAACATAAGCAATTTATTCCTCAAGGGCAACAGACACTTTATTTGTAGATGAAAAAATGACATATAAAGTTGTTTGCTAGCAGTAACCTCTTCATTAGTTAACAGATTTCTTTAATGTGGAATTATTTAGATGACTTTTCCTTCTTCAGAGATCGTGCATATTTACTGATACTGGTGGACTGTTGAAGTCTGAGTAGACTTTTATGATGGAAATGTTCTGAATTGGGCAGTGTTGTCATTATTGGTGCATGCATTTTGTTTCATTGTTTACTGGAAAAATGTTCAAAGCAATAAATTTAAAATGCCCTCTTACAACTGTACTGTATTGTACAAGGAATATAATTTAATACAGTCAGGAAGGTGTATCAAAGAGCATGTGTATGTTTCGTGTTCAAGGGGCCTATGATTTGAAAACAGCCAGAAATTAATCTTTATCTGCTACTGGCAAAAATGTATTTTCTTTGAATGTGGGTTTCAATGCTGTTTCAATTAATGTGAGTTTCAATGGCAGAGAAGTTTTAATGCTAAGTCTATTTTCATTGTGAGACTGCATTGCTTTGTTTAGCAGATATCTATTAGGGTTTATGCTGTAAAATATAAAATAAAACTTTCAAATGAAATCCATATCATCGCAGAAGTAAAGCAGTATGCACATTACAGTGTTTATGGCAAATGGGGTGAAATAACCAAGGAATGGGACATTGGAATGGCTGCAGGGGGGACGCTCCATTAGACCATGATTTTTGTAAGGGGGAGAAGGGCAGCAAACTCAGACAGCCCCGGCTGAACTATACCTCTCAATTGTCCAGAATTTTGCAGAATGAATAGATTTTTGCTTCTTATTTTTGGTTTGTTCCTCATAAAATTTGTGGTTTTCTCCCAAATCATTTAGGAATGAAGTCACTAATGACAGACATTGAGTTTCAGACATCATAACCTTCAGAAAAATGCATGCTAAAGCAAGACCTGTTATTCTATCAACTGTCCTAAGTTTATACAACTGTTTGCATGTTCCCCCAATATATTTGGCCTTGTCCAGATTTCCTGCATTAAGCGGTTGAGAGGTAAGTGCAAATAAATCACTTTATAGAATTAGGAATATCCAAACCTCTCAACTGTTCCCAATTTTGGCTCAAAATGTTGCTCTCCCCCTAATAATCCCTCTGCAAAATGGCAATTTTGGAAGAAAACATGGAGGGTTTACAATTATAAATAACTGTAATGATCAGAGTTATAGATTACTTTTATTTCAGAAATGCATGTAGATGCTCTTATTTTGTCAGCTGCTCAGGTTTAACAGTACTAATTTTAAAAAGGTGTCCCTTCTTTGACAGGTTCCCAGCTGTACTGTGTGGCAACTTTATATTTTTGCATAACATTTTTGGTCTGTTTTTCATAAAATTGTGTTTTTCTGGCAAATTAGTAGCAAATCCTTAAAGATTGAAGTTAGAAAATAATGGCAGACATTTGAGTTTCAGATTTCATACCTTCAAAAATTCATACTAATGCAAGACCTACTACTATTCTATTATCTTTCTAAGTTTATAAGAGCGATATTTAAAAATTGTCTTTATTTTTGGGCCTGTGTCCCACTTCTATCTATGGCTTTGTCCAGATTTCCTGCTCTGAGGTTGAGAGGTATGAGTGTCAGAGTCATCACCGTCAGCCAGAGACATTTCAAACTGTGACCTACTTGTTGCACCCCACTCCCCATTGTAGTGGCTCTGGATGTGTCCAAGCAAGGCAAGGAGCAGTTATGCAGTGTAAGTGTGCAGAGTATTCCCCTATCCAAGGTAGACCACAAGTATGACCATGGCTTTTCATCTGTCCTTGATTTTGCAGAATGTTCTGGTTTTCTGTCATATTTTTATACTGTTGATTTATGCTTCTTATTATTCAGAAAATGCATGCTGTTGCAGTGCCCTGTTGCTCTGTATTAAAGCAGCAGTGCTTTACTGACCATCAGGTAAGCTTGTCAGAGATTGTAAGATGCAAGTAAGCTTTAATAAGCATACTGTTAAAGAATTACCAACATTGAAAGCCTTTTCATTGTTGCCATGCAGAGAATATTTACATAACTAGATAACGTATAAGCCTTAAGTATTGAAATGCATATGACAGTATTTGAAATAAAGGACAGGATTATAGTATTTTCAGAAGTTCATTACATTTGTTAGAGACATGCAGTTATCTTTGCAGGCTTTACCCTTAAACTAAACAGAATGCCAATCTATCATGTGTGGTCCATGACCTGTGCAGTAATCCTTTAATCAATTTATCTTGAGCTTGTTTCTTGTTCGCTGTTCATTTTTTACTTTGATCATGTGTTCTCCTTGAAACAAGTAGATAGTTGTTGTCAGGTAGCAGGTCTTTTTTGGATAAGAAACATTTTTACAAGTGGGGATATCACAGAGATTGTTACTTTCAGCATGTTACTTGGTACTTTAATAAAGCTGAATATAAATTATAATTAGAAGTGCAGTGCAAGGAGAAGTGGTTTGAGCTGAGTGCTGCTTGTTTTATTTTATACTTGATTTTGACTGACATTCCAGTAATGTATTTAAAAAGCTATTTATTTTTTCATGCCTCACAACCTTTGTGTTTCCATCTAGATATTAAGTAAGTTGTCATGTAACCAATGCATTGAAATATTTTTTTCTTCTGCACTTCATTTTGTCTTGATTGGACTCTCGTAATGATGGTTTGGCACCAAGGGCAGCATATTTAATTAAAGTTCCAGTTGTTGTGGTTTTGAGCATAGCTCCACCCCTTTCTAGTTGGTCATACCCCTTCCCATTGGCCCATCCATTCATCTGTCTCCTGCAGCCCCCCCTTTAATTTGACGTCACCAGCCGCCACTGCAGAGATCCCATTCTCTAAGCAATAATGCCCTCCAGAGTGTGTGTTAATGTGTAATTAAAGCTCTTCCAGAGGCCCTCTGCCTGCGGAGTTGGCCCTAATAACACCCCTAGGTGGGTGTTAATTACACATTAACACATACACTGTCAGTCATTATTGCTTGTTTACTGTTTACTCAGTGTTACATCAAAGTTTGTGAAATGGCTAGCTTCCCATGATAGATGCATGGGCTTCCTTTGCACTTCCTTACAGAAGCTTCACTTCTACCATGCACTTAAATATAATTCAAGCAAAGTGGCACTGTCATAATAAATAAGGTACTAGTAAGCAGGTGTAAGCACAAAAAAGCAGCATTAAACACATATAAGTACCGGTAAGCAAGTCTGAGTGCACTTGCGTGGGTCTAAGCAATGCCCAGCATAGGAAATGTATATAAGTATATATAGATATACATATGTATATCCATATATATATATATATATATATGTATATATATATATATATATATATATATATATATATATGTATATATATATATATATATATATATATATATATATATATATATATATATATATATATCTATGAAGAAAGAATGACGTAACAATAAAACATACAAAAGGAATGAGAAGGGAATCAACAGCAACCCCTGTATTCTATAGCACTGTCAGCATATGTCATTATGTCATATCCAGCTGGGCAGGAGTGAGCAAAGCACTGATACTCACACCACAGGCAGGATATTACCAGTGGGAGTAACATTGTTGATCTGCTAAGTCTACTTTACACACAGAGGGTAGTCTGTGGTGGGACTACCCAAAAATTGATAAACCATTTGGCCTTCCGACCATTACACAAGCAAGGGCAGGTATGTTCAAGGACTAAATGGTGGGAGAGCCTGAGAATACATGGGTTGGGACAACATACATGTAGGGCCCCTAACGCTCTAGAGAGGGCAATGGGTGGAGGTGTGTCATGGCTGCCATAACAAGTGGACAATGGATGGTATGCATGTATTTTGAACACAGGTGGGGTGGAGGAACTATGGGTATGAAATTATGGAGCCACGCTTGCCAGGGTTGGATGGGCTGGTTCTGATTTGACCACCCCGTGGAGGTCAGCGAGTTCATTATAGGTATATATGCATACACACATGCAGACATCAATATGTAGAAATACATTCTCTGTAACATATTCATTCCATTTGCAGACATAAATAACATAAATGTGCCCTTACAAACCTCGACAGTAGATAGAATAATAGGTTGTGCAGAAGAGGGATGGGATGAAATTGCTAAAATGCAGAAGTGTGTACAATGTCCGAAGTCAGTGCTGTGCTGAAAATAATCAAATGTGAGGACTTTCCCACACATGGAATCAATTCTGTGATCTGCCTGCTACGGCAACGCCAATTACTAAACTGGTCTATTTGTAAAAGAAATACTCCGAACACATACATAATTAGGCTCTCATGTGTAATGTGTGCGTTACCACATAGTCATACATATTAATTTATTGTAGTGTCATGTTAACGGGAGTAAGGATGTAATGAAGTATAGAGTCTAATCTTGACATAAACACATGCGTGTCCCATGTGGGACAACCCAAAAATTGCGAATAGTATTCTTTTGGTTGCTCATGTCACCAATGTTTGTGGACTAAATGTATGGGAGTTCTGAGGATACGTGGAGTGAGTCAACCGATGGGATGCGTCTATAGGAGTAGGGAGTGGCCAATGTATAGTGGTGTGGATACACTGCGAATCCAACTGGAGACAGTGTTAAGGAGGTGTTGGGGTGTGTGTTTGGGGAACCAGGAGCCATGGGTATATGGGTATATATGCAAATGAAGCAGCACAGCAATAGTGTATTGGTTAGAGCAACCCCCTAACGAACAGACATTCCCGTACCGAATCCCACTGTATCGCATACCATTTACCATTGGTGAGCCGTACATGAACATATTGTGACATCTGTCCGCTGTATAACCTGCAAGATATCAATTAAAAGTTAACTGGAGTGAAGTGTCAATGTCATAATGAATAAGGCACTAGTAAGCAGGTGAAGCATATATAAACACCAGTAAGCATGTATAAGTGTGTTTGCGTGGGGTATGTATTGCTTTACAGACACACATATATATAAATATAAATATATATATATATATACACACACACATATGTACATATTTTATATATATATATATATATCTATATATATGTGTGTGTGTGTGTGTGTGTGTGTGTGTGTGTGTGTGTGCATAGATATACACAGATATACAGCTGTGATAGGAAACAGCACACAAAAATGACATACATTCACAGGCTATGAGAATGGAAGTGAGGAGCCCAAGCAAGAAACATGCAACACATAGCATGACCTTCCACCCCCCCCCCAGCCAGACACGGGAAACATACACACAAACAATGTAAAGAGTCCACTGCTCCCCAGACCACAGGCAGGATACAACCACGGGGGGGGGGTACACAGTGCACCCGTGAATTCTAATCTTGGAACACAGACTAGACTGTCCCTTGCAGGACACCCCAAAAATTGCCAAGACCAAAAGAAGGTGATAGACCAACCATTCTGGCTGGGGTGCATACATACTCGGATGTATACATACTCGGAATACAAGGGTAGGAAACCCTGATGACTCATGCCCGAGACAATTGTATGAAATGGGTCCCGTGAAGTGGAGAGTGGGCAGCGTGTAGTGGTGTGTCTAGAACAAACCAGGATCCAGAGTAAGGATAGTCGCTGTTGAGGAGGTGCGGGTGGGGGAACTATGGGTAGCTACTTATGGGTCTAGGTGTGTAGGTGTTGGCTGATGTGGGCCTATATGGACAGCCCTAGGGATGTAAGCGAATGTGTTCATTGGGCAGAGGTGTCGCCCAATGAGCAGCCACACTCACTATGAGTCCCACTGCAGCAAAGTGTAATCTATATGGCAAGGAACGGAATAACCAGATGTAGACGTATATATGTAGAGGTATGTGTGTGTATATCTACCCATAGCGACATAGAGATAAGCCTCTCCCTCTCCGTAGTACAAATGTATACATACAGAGACAGAATACAGATAAACACCCACATATAAATATATACATATGCAGACACCCATAGACCCATATGTTGTGAGATATATATATATATATATATATATATATATATATATATATATATATATATATATATATATATACATATACAGATATATCTGTATATAGTATATACAGATATATATATATATATATATATATATATATATATATATATATATATATATATATATGTGACTGTAAATATACACATGTATATAGCTAGGATATGATACAGCAGTTACGAGTAACATATGTTCACAGGCCGTGCATATGGGGGTGTGGGGTCCAGTATGCAAACGTGTAACACATAGCATCAACCCCCCCCACTCCCCCCAGCTAGGACGGTGAGACATACAGACACACAATAAAGGTAAACACACCACTGCTTCCCAGACCACTGGCAGGATACTACCAGTGGGAGAGACCTGCCAGGTCTAATCTTGAAACATAGACATCGATGTCTCTTGTGGGACACCAAAAATTAATGATCAGAGGCAGTCCCGGTAATGACTTATCAAACCAGCCTGTAGATGTACATGGACCAGTAGGTTGTGCAAGCCTGATAACCCATGGGTCAACACAACGTACGACATGTGTCTCGACACAGGGAGAGTGGGCAGTGTGTAGTGGTGTGTTTATACCCCACCTGCACCCAGAGTAAGGATGAGTGCTGTAGAGGAGTGACAGGTGGGGGAACTATGGGTATGCAGTTATGGGCCAAGGTGTGCAGGTGTTGGCTGGTGCAGTTGTATTAGGACCGCCCCGGGGATGTAAGTAATATTCCGAAATGGACATAGCTGACGCCCATACCTCTCAACCTCTAAGAGCACATCCACTGGACAGGACATAAACCATTGGGGGTACAAATAGGGACCATACCTCTGAACTGTCCCCGATTTCCAGGGATGTCCCAGATTTTGACTCAGTTTCTAACTCTGCCCCACTTAATCACTCTTAAAACTAGTGACATTTGGAGGAAAGATGGTGAATTACACGTAATGAATAACGACAACAATTAAGAGTTATAAACATCATTTACCTCAGAAATGTGCATGAATTCATATGCTCTGAGTCTTTCAATGTGTCAGGTTAATAACACCAATAATTTAAATGTGTCTCTGATGTTGTTATGCCGTGTCCCTGATTCAGTTTGTATATTTCCCCAATTGTATGAGAGGTCTGATAGGGACAGAAAGCACATATTCCACTGACAACCTTAGAAAGATGATAGAATATTAAGTATGCAGTAGCATGACTCGGCTGAAGGATATGGGTTCCAAAACCCAATTACTTGTTTGTATTGAAGAGTGTCAGTTCCCATGTATTAGCCAGATGGGTGCAGATTGTAAGAGGAACACATCAATAATATGAATCAAACTCTGGACAGGCTGCGGATTCTGTACAGTCGAATGGCATGCTGTCGCCTAATGGGCAGCCATTCCCGATACTGTAGGCATGTAATCTGATGTAATAGGCATCAAAAGGTAATATCGTAGTCCTCACTCCCACGCAGGGACGTGAGTGTCAGATGCAAACCTCAAATGCAGTGCATTTGCAAGTGCAGGAGCAAGCGGGTGTAAGCCTGTTTGGCCGCCAGTATGCGAGTATTACACTGGTAAAGCAATGTAGAGGCTAACTGAGTGTAAGAAACTGTAACCAGAGATTAGCATTGCTTAGCACCGCGCAAACCCATGCACACCCGCTCACAACTGCTTTAATGTGCCTTAATCACACCGTATCCAATGGCCTTGTTCTGCCCAGCAACAAAATGTACGGCCTCTGCAAGGCTCGAAACTGGGACCCTGCACACACAGCTATTGTGATTTACCACTAAGCCATGGCAGATATACAGACATCAGACCTTATCACAAACATATCATCCAGCGCAGTCATTCAACAGTATAGGAAATGTATTCCATCATGTAGATGTATGTGTGAGTGTTTATGTCCAGCATATAGATACATACATATATATAGATATATCAGGAACATCCCATGTGACAACAAAGCATTACAAAGGAATGAAAAGGGAAACACCAGCAATGCCTGTACTATGTAGTGGTGTCATCATATGCAATATCAAGACTCCCTCAGACAGACATGTGTCAGTCATACACACAAACATTTTGCAAGGTGCTGTGTGTGACATCATCATCATGATAAAGGTAAATGGGGTAAGAATAGAGGGACCGGTAGTGTTGTGTGTACAATGGGGTCATCCACATCACATGTACCTGGAACATTTAGGAGTCATGTGCATACTAGGATCGTGCACCTGAGAGACAGGGGTGAGGATAACTGGAGTATGTTGTGATACATATTAAAAGGGTTACATGTGTCCAGTGGACACATGTGTGAAATGGACAGCTATTTATGGGGCAAATGTTGTTCTAGGAACCGATTGGCCTTTTGTTTCCGTAGGGTGAGAGTGGGATGTGGGGGAAGGAGAGTAGGTATGCTCGTGGAGGATAGGTAGGGTAGGATGACAGACAAGACAGCATACAGGATCGATATATGACACATGTGGGGAGATACACCTCGGATGGGGAGGGGTGATTGGCATTCACAAGCCCATGAGCCCCCAGATGGAAACAGTGGGATGCAGGTCCCCAGGCATGGGCAGCCACCACTGCACCAAAACAGCTGCAAAGGTGGCAGTGATGGGGGCTGTCTAGGAGGGCAGCTTCACCCTGTAAATGTGACACTCTGCCCTTGAGCTGGTGTATCTGGCCTCAAAACCCCTTATTGAGTCCCCTATGCACCATGTCCGGGACTGTATGACAGCAGACATGTTCCTGTCTGGACCTTCTCCCAGGGGGGACAAGCCCCCTCCTCAGTGGTGGTACCACCAGAAGGTGGTGCAGAGCCAACAGAGGTGGAGGTCCAAGGTTGGGCCCTAGATGTGCTGGTGCCCAGTGCTATGGCCAGCTGAAGTGGGACAGGAGGTTCTGCCGGGACCTCCAAACCCATACAGCCTTATGGTGTTGCAGTTTCAGCACAGATATGGCTTAGTAATAGTCATGGGTGGTGCAGTGGTGCAGTGGTTAACATTGTCACCTCACAGCAAGAGGTTCTCCAGTTGGATTCTCGGCTGGGGTGCCTTCTGTGTGGAGTTTGCATGTTCTGCCTGTGTTTGCGTGGGTTTCCTCCGGGTACTCCGGTTTCCTCCCACATTCCAAAGACATGCATCTGGAGCATTTCTCCCCGGGCCTCCGCTGAAAACAGGCTCTGTGGAACTTAGTCAGACTTTCCCAGTCAACAAATGATAAATAAATAAATAAATAAATAAATAAATAAATAAATAAAAACAGCATTCAGGATTAAATACAACAGCATGCATAGATATGACGATCAACCCAACACAACAGATGGTATACATTTGCAGAGGGAGCACAACACATGCATATTTACTGCATGACATCTGTACAACATGTAGAAGACTTGTGACGGCAGCTATGAACAGTGGCCCATTATTGGCATGTCACTGAGAACCCCAGACAGTGTCTGTCATACCACTGTTTCATGTGACATATGTCCAGTCAGGGATGCGATGGCAGTAACTCATCACTATCACCATGTACTGGCTGCAATCCTCACACTATGCTCCTGCTGTTCACAGATGTGTGTTCAGTGAGTAACACAGGAAACAAATGGTTCCACACACTGACCAGTCCACAGATGGCCCTACAGATGGGGGTCCCTCACAAACAGAGCACTGTCTTGTCAGTTGTAAAACATGCAGAATAGCCATTACCACACACTTGTTAAACAGGCAGTTGTCTCAATGAAGCATAGCTACACTTACATGCTGTAGTCATGTCTGGCACATCACCCTCCTGTCTTTAGGCTATTTCCCACTGTGTATGTTGTTTGAGGAACATCCAGATATCATATGTGATGCCGTTTACCAAACATCAGATCCAGGTACCACTCACAGCGACTGTCATGGGCAAACACTGACATGATGTTCCTAGATATTGTACTGTGTTTTTCATGTGAATGGCTACGGGAACATCATCACAGCTGTTATCATGCAATCAGCTAGAGAAGGACTGTAATAGGTGCAGAGGCCATCACCTGAACATGGCCATCACTTACAATACACAAGCTGCTGCTGAGCAGGTGTACACCTCCACATCCACCAGAGAGTGTGTGGGAGAGACAGACAGAGGCAAAGTACGTCAGAAAAGGAGACTGAAACCTAAGCATCGTTTGTCACACACCTACCAGTACAGGGGTCAAACCCCTGACTGACTAGTCATTACTATTTCAAGTGCATGCAGTTACTCCATGTGCCACAAAGCTGACATGTTGGTGTGCTGTAAGAACATATATCTGTGTTGGTGTGCAACATATGCAACAGAGCTATAGTAGACATACATTAGGTGTAGCACACATGGCTGTCCACATGAACAGATGTCATTGTCAGCACGACCACAGTCTCTAATGGACTCACATTGACACTCTTTGCCAGGCCCACAAATATACTCCCAAACCACTTAGTTTGCCACACTGCAGTAATGCATAGGTACTACATGCACCACAGGGGATATCCGGAGGTTCTATGGGCTAGGGCATGTGAACGTGTTTGACATCTGTCATTATGCCAATGGGAGTTAAACTGGGAGTGACTGTGGTTGGGAGCATCATACCCCACATGCAGACACAAGGTGCCAGTAATGGCATGCATGTGTGCATTGCTTCATGGGTGTGTAGTGGTTGGCTGTGCAAGATGGCTGTACAAGGCTGGGTGAGGGGTAATCCTTTGCATCACACCACCCAACAATGGTGTGCAGTGTGGTACAGGGGTGTAGTGTCTGCAATGTTCCACACAGATGGGTATTGTATGAACTGTCCTGACATCCTGGTTACCATTGTGTATGGCCATAGCTTTGCAATGCATGCCATGTCTGTGTTTGATAGTCCTTGACATGGACATTGCCTGGGATGTGCATGTCTTACAATAATGTACAGTGACATGTACAGGTGTACCTGGTTTGGCTGGCACATGTTGTGTATACAGACTGTTATCCTCCGATATGCCAATACTGGCCTGGTGTGGCAGAACCTGCTTATAGTCAGCAGGTTGACCCTGCACCTGTATTGATAGCATGATACAGGTATTCCCTAGTGTCAGTGGCATCAGTCCATACAGGGAACATGTGTAAGGCATTGTATGGCCTCTGTGGATCACATTTGATGGCACCACATATGTTGCAGGCATCCAGTGGGGAAAATAGTGAAGGCACATTGTCTGCAATTATTTACCTGTTGTACTGCTGTACAGGGTGCCATGCCCTCTGCAGCACACTGCAATCACACCATGCCTACTATCTGTCATCAATGTTCAAGGTACTAGCAACATAGCGGGATATTCTAGGCAAGTGTGTTTGTGTATGACACATGGGTTCAGGAAGTATTCTCGGTTGCTTACTTTGGTCACCAGGCCTTTTGCCAGATGTAAGGGTATGGCTTGCCACCACAGTCCCTTCACTGACTGACATCTGTACTCCTCGTAAGGTGGACAGTGTGACATATAAGATAGACATCATATAGGAAAACTGCAAAATCCACTCCCCAACATGTCCAGTGGTTAGACACTGACAGCTACCTCCACACAGGCTATGACAGTCAATCACACACACCTGCCATATCCTGGAATAGGAACCCTACCTAAGTAGTATATCACACTACAGCATTACGCAGTTACAGCATGCACTATGGAGATTACTGGGTTACAGCAGTCCCAGACTGAATACACACACACACACACACACACACACACACACACACACACACACACACACACACACACACACACACACAGTTGGTCTCTCTTGGAATGGAACCCCTACCTAAGTAGTTTATCACACTATTGCAATATGCAGTTACAGCATGCGCTACAGAGAATACTGGGTTACAGCAGTCCTAGAGGTGTATTTCTAGGTGGTTGACATCAGCAGGACTGCCAAAGGTGGTCATGTGGGTTGTAAAGAGTGTGCATACTCTAAAACATCAATTCTTTCACAGGCAGGCAGGCAGACACACACACACACACACACACACACACACACACACACACACACACACACACACACACACACACACACACACACACACACACAGTTGACCTGTCTGGGATTAGAACACCTACCAAATTAATTTAACACACTACAGCATTACGCAGTTACAGCACGCATCATGGGAATTACTGGGTTACAGCAGTCCCAGAGGTGTATTCGTAGGTGGGTGACATCAGCAGGATTGCCAAAGAAGGGCATTCCAAGTGTACCACAGGTTGTACATGTCTGTTACCTGCATGTACCCACTGCTTACTGTCACAAAAACACATTTACACCTGCTTAAAAGTGCCTTATGCAGTCCTAATTGACAGTATCAACAAAGCTTGCAGGTCTTGAACCCTGGACCATGCACACTGAGGTCACTGGACGTACCACTAAGCCATCTGGGTTGTACACATGTTGCATGGAATCTTTAATGCACTTCCTACTACAGGTATTCCACAGTACTGAAAACAAATGGGACAGTCCCTTTGTGTACATATATACAGTACCCTTGAATGTACTGTACTCTGTGAAACAACAAAGACAAGTCTACATCTGTACAACTGTCATAACTACATATATATATATATATATATATATATATATATATATATACATATACACAGACACAGCTCTCTCTCTCTCTCTCTCTCTCTATATATATATATATATATATATATTTATACACATCTGAATGCCCTTTGTGACACAGAAGGGTTCCAAAGAAACTGACATGTACACAAAACAGAGGCATCTATTGTTTGATAACATTTAAATCATAAGCAGTTCACCAGAGAAGGGATGGTTGTTGTGTATGTGGAGTTTGGGGTGGGGAATGATGGCTAATGTAATCTACCCCGGGGATTGTGGAGTTAGGGTGGGGGAATGATAGGTATGGACCTACACCCCAGTGACCACTTCTGTGTCACTGCTCGACAGTGGCACAGGAAAATAACATGCCCAACTGTAGTCGTGCTTGACTGTATATTCTTTACCATTTCTAACTATGTAATACTTTGTAGACAGCAGTCACCACAG
Source organism: Protopterus annectens (assembly GCF_019279795.1). Classification (NCBI taxonomy): domain Eukaryota; kingdom Metazoa; phylum Chordata; order Ceratodontiformes; family Protopteridae; genus Protopterus; species Protopterus annectens. The sequence goes on from NC_056727.1 coordinate 185,963,007, forward strand.
ATGGCTACCATGGTGTGCTAAAAGACATTACACATGTGTATGCCTAGCTACAGGGTAGTCACACACACAAACACGCACACACTTGCCAGTATTGTGCATACACGTCTTGCCTATGTAAAGGTAACTAGTACAGTGGTATGCAGTTGGGGTATGTGCCACAGAACACATACAGTTACACTTACTGATTCCACGTCTGAGCTTGGTGACATCACAGGACCGATTACTTGAAGTAGGTAGGGGGGAAGAGAGAGATATAGCAGTAAACAAGGATAAAGGTTAGTGCAAAAGGTGGTATCTCTTTGGAATGCAGCAAAACCCGCTGTCATGACATGATGCAGACACAAATACACACACACAACCCCACTCAGCCTTTGTTGACACACACACTCAGGCATTTTCTGAGACACACACACACACACACACACACACAAACACACTCAGCCATTTGCTGACACACACACCACTCAGGCATTTGCTGTTACACACACAAACACATGCACAGTTGCCAGTGGTGGGATCAGAGCTCCTGCCTATCTAAGGATCACTATTACAGTACTACGCACTTATGGGACATGCCACAGAGATTACACATCCCAAGGCAGTCAGACTGCCCTTCTACAATTGAGGACAACAACAGGGAGACAGACAGTCAAGAAGTACATAGCTGTAGACCTATGTGTTTAAAGTAGGTGTCCATTACAACCTGTATGCACAAACAAGACACACCATCCACAGGTAGGCCTGAGTGGTATAGTTGTAGCACAACAGGAACCTTAACTGGAGTATGGCCATCTGTGGAATGGCCAACTACTATCACTATACAGGGTTACAGTGGGCATGCTCATACATTTAGTAGCACAGGGTTGTTTGGAATGCACTCTGATTCTAACCACTGAAGGCCACAGTGTGCATGCTCAAACACTTACATGTACAGAACACGTTGTAATGGACTCCTATTGTAAACACACAGGTTTACAGTTAGGTACATCTTACCTGTCAGTATATATACACATCATACTGGTTTACTACCTGATACCTGTATGTGGTCTGTAAATGATATATCTGTTTCTGTGCTGTATGATACACATGCATACATGTACATGAAGTACTGACATATATATGTTATGTATACACATTCATGCATGTGTGGACATGACAGACAATAGACTATCTGGGTCGCACAGGCAGATGCTACCTACAGCATGTGTCACACACCTTGCTGTCCTGAAAGGCATACATTGATAGCAGGTTGTGGACAGTGGCATTATATGTGGAACAGTGGCATGTGCAAGCATAATGTGTGAGCCACCTTGTGTAATGGTACTGAGGTGCAGTAGCCAAGATGACCTCTCCCGGCTGAGTTAGTAGTTGTCATTATTATCAGGACTGCTACTCTAAGTATATCTCACATTGGGCATATACACAAGTTCTGCCACTGTCCATCACCTTACATGGGGCATTTGCTACCAAGCACATTAATGCCATGCACAGTGATGTCATGGTACAGGTGGCCACTGCTAGACCAAAACAATGAGCCAATGTCCTGCTGTTATTATGAGGTTGTCCAGTGTCTGTCATTCTGGGCTGTCATGACCAAATGATGAGCCTTCAACACAGAGCACATGCATCAATGTTACACGTGTGTGTGGATAATACCTAGGTCACATTTACCCATATAGCCGCATTCCAAGGCAAATGTCCTACACACAGATGTAACACCCTGACACCTACATGACAATTGCATTGGATGCTTATGCTAACCCATGCTAGATGTGGGGCTTTAGTAATCTATTTTCTCAGTGTAGAACCTACAATGGGGAATACTGACATCTGTGCAGTGAGGAACACCTGGCTGAAGGCTCTGTAGTGCACAATTGCACTACCACCATATAACTCAGATCCAGACATGTAGGCCATAACAGTGGTATGGACCATTCCAGGTGGTGGTGTATGGATATTTGTAAAGGCTACTCACATGTAAAGACCACTACTCCAACATAACACATCACAGATGAGTCAGGTACAGGTGACAGTGGCAAATGCTGCATTCTAGGTTGTATCCTCATATACATCTACCACCAACTTCCCAGACTACCAACACACATCCATATGTGGTATGACATAGTATGGTAGACCACCAGATGACCCTAGATTGGTGGACTGTACCTAGGCCTACATCAGCTGTGCAAAGTACCCATGTACAGACACAGCTGCATAATGTGTTATGTAATGCAATAATTACACTGTTTGTAACCAGCTCAGTTGTACACATACCAGGGTCGCTCAGATGTTGTCAACATTAACACGGTCGACTGTTACTGTACACCAGTAAACAACACCCTCATGGTTGGATATGACCTAACCGTACCTGCCCTGAATATGTACATCCCACAGTCATACAACATAAATTGCATTACCATAGCTTTCATTTACCTTTCTACATACAGGTGGCTACAGTCATTACAAACATGCACATGGCAGATAACATGCTAACAGTACATAAGGTTCGATATCTACATTGACAGAGGCAATATCCCCTCTCTACTGGTCACCCATGACACCTATCATATCCTACAACACCCCATGTGGCATGTATGTCTTTAGACATGTCCACCTAATGCAATGTCTACAAAAATAACAGGACCATAGGACCTACACAAGGCCTGTATTGACAGACTCAGGGAAATCCAGCTCTGCTCTGTATGTTCCTGAGTAGTCACAGGTGATATGTTCATGACATGTATAGCCATGTGTGGCTACAGCTCTTACATATACCCCATGTCAACAATTGCAAGCCATGCATGCTGTGTGCTGTCTGGACATTAGCCTTAGTACCACAATAGCCAGTACATGCTGGGGTGAGATGTTTATAAGCCACAGACCTCGCACATGCTTGACTGAGTGTACTGCCTAGCTCTAACAGAGCACATTGCTGGCACTCTTCCAATACACATGAGGTGTGTGTGGCAAATATGATGTGCTCACTGTTGACCATTACAGTGCCCTGGCTTCACCATGGCACTGTCAAAGTAACAGTTCGTAGGAGCATGACATGGAATAAAGTTGTGTGTGTCATGATGATATGTGCTGTTGTAATATATGTACACTTGGCTACTCAGTGAAAGTGGTGGTGTCCTACCAGTACATGCATACAACATCCATTATGGTGTAATGCTCGGCTATGTTTCACACATGGCGTGGGGAATGTGTGGAATGTATCCTCCTGACCTGCTAGTGCATGTACTGATGTAGACCGCATATGTGTACAAGTATTGCTGTTTGTGTAGATTCCATTTGTGTTTAGTGACTGATGTCTGGAGGTGACTGTTGTCTTAGTACATCATGCTGTTGCAATACAGCCTCAACATTGCCAACTATATATGGTGACATGCTCTAAATACAGTAAGCTCTACATGAGGTATGGACAGATGTTTGGACATGTCTACTAAGTGGTGGGTCTTCCTTGCAGATGAATGATTACTGAGGATAGCTCACTGGTGTGTTACAACCAGTCCTACAATAACCTGTGTACCTGCTAAGGTCAGGTTTTGTTAATTGAAGTGGAAGACAGACAATGTAGAATGCTGTAAGGGTGACACTGAAGGCAAACCTCATGACACCTGTAACAGTAATACCTCCCCTGTGCATATATTGTGCATATATCAGCACAGTTGTCAAAGGAAAGAGTCAGTAAGCATTATACTGGATGCGATAGTGCTGTACTTCTGTGGTACCTATCATGAGATAGGCTGGTGTTTGATTCACAGTACTGGCAAGTGTGGGTGTGTGTCCATATATGTCACATATGGTTGGGAATACATCCCACATGTTATCACTCTCCTGAACACTGTTGTTGACACCAGTACAGAGTGAAGTGTAGAAAGAAAGGCATAGGCAGGTAGTTAAACCTCACACATGTAAAATGTCTGTATGTGTATGACATAGGTGTATATCTTTGTGAATGCCAGTGTGTGTGTGTGTGTGTGTGTGTGTGTGTGTGTGTGTGTGTGTGTGTGTGTGTGTGTGTGTGTGTATGGCTGTCCGGTTCCTGGAGTGAGGCTGTATTTTGCTATAGTGAAATGTTAATGCCCCCTCCCCCCATCCACTCAAAGCAATCTAGAATCCCTGTTGATATAATCAATTGTAGACGGGCATACTAACCCCCTGTTAAAATGTACTCCCTGGGGTGTGACCTGTTGTTACACAGCCTAGTGATGGACCCCCCTCCCCACATACACTCACTGAACCATAGTATCCCTGTCGATGTCCTTGATCTTAGGCCATTCCAACTACCTATACATGTGTAATCTCTGTGGCACATCTTGTAATTGCATAGTACTATAATGATGATATGTACATAGGCAGGGGTTCTCATCCGAACACTGGCAACTGTGTGTGTGTGTGTGTGTGTGTGTGTGTGTGTGTGTGTGTGTGTGTGTGTGTGTGTGTGTGTGTGTCAGAGTGTGTGTTACTGTGTCTGTGAATCCCTGTGTGTGTGGGTGTGTCTGTGTTTACATGCTGTCATGGCAGTGGGTATTACTGCTTCCCAATGAGAAGCCACTATTTCCACTGGCCTTTACCCTTGTCTTCTAGCATACCACTCTTTTACCCACTCCGAGCTCCAGGTAACTATACCTGTGATGTCACCCACTATGGATGTGACTGCTCTGAATACAGTTGCTTACTACACAGCTATCATGCTCTTGGATCATTAGAACAGCAAACATAATTGAAACATGGGAGAATATAACTGTGATGTGGAAGCTACAATGTGCATGCAGGTATTGTCATACTGACCTGTGGGTAGTCAACATGTACATATGGGACTCCCGCAAACACCAACATCTCCCGGCACATGCAACTATACTTGAAAGAGGAAGGCAGAATATCAGGATCAACATGCTGTTAGTGTTGTTACATATGATACATACTGTCAAACGTACAAAATGCATTCTACAACTGCAATACATGGTATGTCTGCTGCCTGTCAACACTACTCAACAATATTAATCTACAATTATCTACCTAGTATGTTCACCCTGTGCATCAGACCCTATGAACATGTCCCTGCACCGATGGTGTGGATGACAGGGATGCGGCACAGGCATCATCATATGCACAGGGTGATAATGTTTGCCAGAGGCCTAGGCTGTGCCATTGTATGACATCATGCATGTGTGTTTGGGCCTGTGATATCATTGGGTGTGTGTGGATGTTATGCGTGTGTGTGTTGAGGTGCCCTACATTTGTTTCCAGTGTGTGTGCATGCATGCACACATGTCTGGCATGTGGCTGGCCTACACAAGGGTAATATTGACAGCTGCAGACTGTACAAGGCAGGTTTCACAGTTCACGGTGTCTGGCCATGGCCAGGTGACCTGCGCCTGCCAGGGGTTGCATGGGCACTACCAGGCTGAGGTCCAGATTGGGTACTGTCTGATGACACATGTCCACTGGATGTGTGTCCCTGTTGGGACCATCCAGGACTATATGCACGTTGCCTGCTGTGTCCTGGTGTGGACTGCACAGCACCAGCTTTACTGCTGCTGCTACCGCCACTATGGGAGCAGGCATGTGCAGTAGCATGTTCGCGTAGACCTTCAACAGGTGATGTAGCTGACGTGCCCGATGCCTCACTGCCACCAGATGTTTCAGCACAGACATTCCACACTTGAGGATTGACATGCCATGGTCAAGGACTCCCACCATGTCACCCAATCATCTAGCCAAAACATCTGCAAGATGACGGTGAGTATTTGCAAGTGCCTGGATGTTGTCAGTTAATGAATGGACAGCAGCCCTCTGATGCCTCAGACCTTCTCTGTTGTGCCATTCAGCATGTGCCTGTGCCTCTATTACAGCCCAAAACATGCATCTGGTGACTCCAGCGTATGTGCTTAGTCTCGCAGGGGCATGTTGGCCAGTGGTCCGACTATGAGCAGCGCTGGGCACATGCCTGTGTGGGACATCACCAGTCTGTTGACTGGGATCATGGTGTGCAGGCACACCTTCCATAGTCACCACACTTCCCTGTTCCTTGCTGCCACCCACCAACTGTCCTTTCTCTATGGCCAGTGGTGATGGGTATGTGCAGGCAGGGGAACTATGTGCAAGAATGAGGGGGAGACAGGTGGAATGGCAACCAATGGTACAGATTCAGCCCCTGACAACCCTGCCTGTGCCTCACTCATACTATCATCATCACTGCTAGAGTCTGTGGGGACACTAACATCAGGTGGACCACAGGAGGGCAACGCACCTACATCAACACCTGTGAGGGGAAGACAAGAACTGTACATTACAAGTTATGCCTGACACACACACACACACACACACACACACACACACACACACACACACACACACACACACACACACACACACAAACAGACAGATAAACACAGACAGACACACACACACAGACAGACACACACACAGACAGATACACACACAGACAGACAGTCACACACACACACAGACACACACAGACAGACACACACACAGACAGACACAGACAGACATATGGACACACAGATGGACACACACACAGACAGAAACACACTGAGAGACTTCCCATACTCTGGAACAGACAACCTATCTATGTCAAACAGAGCTCCTCATTAGCACTCTTCAAGAAAAATCTTGATGATTGGATGGGAAATGGGAAATTCACCCCGGGATCACTTCTGTGGCTATGCTCGACAGGGGCATAGGAAAATAATTTTCTTGGGTGGCGAAAACCAGGGTACATTTTTTGGCTAGGTTTGTATGGGCCCTAGGGCCGATAGCCTAGTGCCTACCTATGAACCTATGACACACACAAACTGACACACACTGACACACACAGACTGACACACACTGACACACACACTGACACACACTGACACACACAGACACACACTGTCACACACTGACACACACTGACACACATGCTACATGCAGGTGATATGGCAGATGGCAATCAGCTTAGACAATTATAGTTTCAGCTTAGGCAATTATAGTTGTACTTATCATGCATCCCTGAGTTGCACACAACAGCGTGCATGTGTTATAGTGGATGACATGCACCTTACATAATTATAGTGGTGGTTAGCATACATACCTGTATTGTACCATTTGTGTTAGTAGCCTATGCCCCATACCTGCAACACAATGCATGCACGTTGCACCATTGCACTGCACTGCCATGGTGTGTGCAACATACACCACATGTTAACAGACCATCGCTGACCTTTGTACATCTGCCACTGATGCTCTGTGTTGACCACTGCCCCTATGTGTGAGGACATGAGCTGTAAGGTATGTCGACTGCATACTATGTTTGCCTGTGCCCTAGCTTGCATATCTCCCCCAAAGTGGTGCATGTCTGTTCAACAATATTCCACCTACCCCTGAGCTGAGTTTAGACATTGTGCATGTGGCTGTACACACATGTTTGACATGGCTGTCCCTACTTTGCAATGGTGCCACAGACCAGCACATGTTTACAGTACACCGGCCTGCTGTGTGGCATATGACCTTGCCAATTATATGTAGTATGACATGTCTTCTGCTGATGTGCTGAATGACATGCATACATGTGTAGCACAATGGTGTCCTTTCTACTCTACAGTACGGTAATGGTGTCCCAGTGCAGGAATGTGTTGTATTAACATGGGCCTTCAGCTGATGAAATGTTGTCTGTCCACCCTACAAATATGCAGGGACATACTGCACACTGAGCTGTTGTGCATAGCCATTGCAGGGCATCATGTGGCTTCACAGTTGCTATACATATGTGAGCTACTGACACAGTTCATAGCCATGACTATGTTCACATACAATACATATCTAATGTGGAATGTAACCCACATCACCAAGGTGTATAGACAATAAACCCTAATGTGGAATGTGTGACACAGGTCACAGCAGGGTATATGACTGACACCCCTGCACATCTGCAACCATATTACTGATACCTGGCAACTATGCCCACACATGGCTAACTTACATGTACTCTATGTCCCACATGCCATCTGTGTACCTCACACACATGAGAGCAGGCATGACAGTGATGTCTGACACCAGCAAGGTGAATGTACTGTATCTGTGGCTTGATGTGGATGTATGTGTATGTTGTGCAACACATGTATGTGTTTGGATACTGTATAGGTGAATGCCTCCATGTCATGACACACTCCAGATGTTCAAGACATGTTATGTGGTGGCTACATGTTATGCCTACACATGCTGTGCACAGGCCTGTATGATTTTAGTGTTTCACATCTGCAATATCACCATTACACAAAGGCCATAGTTGTATTGTGTCGAGCCAATGTACAACAGGGTGTACACACATGTACATCACTTCTATTGTGTGTGTTGCTTCATGTCTCTGGCCATCCTCCATGGCCATGTGTACATATGTTCAGTCCACTGGTTGTGATGGCCATTTTATTTCACATGTCAGTGTTATCCTATATGACATACACCCATAAATGTCATATGCCCCACTGAGGACAGGGTTATGCAGACAAAGGGTGGTATGTATGGGATGTGAGACATGTTTTCAGGATAGTTGAGCAGTGTTGCAGTCAGCCCACTACATGTCATGGACATGTCTGATAGCACATGACATTGTGTGAAATTCATAGCAAGGCTATATTCCTCAAGGGTGTATCCTGTGGGCCGGGCATATTCCAGCTCCAACACATTTAGTGTGTGTGCACACATATGTTCTCTGTACAGTACTGTTTCTATTCCCAACATGTGTAATGCTGATATGTAGTACCTGCCCCTACAGTGGAACACACCTCCACCATTGTATTCACTGTTGTCCACACATCCGGCAATGACAGTTTGGAAGGTTTAGTGTAGGTGTTTTATATAGTCTTCAATTGTTTCACATTGGTAAACAGTGTGATGCATTTCAGGTCTGATCAGTGTCCATTAACAGGACCACCATACATTATGTGTACGTGTGTTATGGTAGATAGCATGCTATTAATATGTTCCGTGCATTATCAGGCCTGGTAAATAATAACAATCTCACCTGACACAAGCTGCTGTAGCTGCAAAATGCCAGAGCTAGCTAAATAGGGGTGTCACAGCAGTAAGATCATTATCCACACCTGTGTGATAGCTACAGGGTGCAATGTCCATGTTAGCACATAAGCCAGTACAATACACTATACTATGGAGTATGCACATCTGTGCATACATAGAGTAGCAGATTGTATTATGTGGCATGTGTGCATCCATGCCTTGCATATGATGTTACATTACATATTGTACAGTAACACATGTAACTATGTGATATATACTTGTGTTTTATGTGCAGTAGTGACTTACCAGGCAACTCCAGGCTCGGTGGTTGAGAGACACCAACCTCCACAATACCAGCTAAATCTTGTAGATGGAAGTCTGCAGGTGCCCCCAGGTTGGCCAGTAGCTCATCAGTACGTCTGAGTGGGGGCTGGGTGAGTGGCCCCCCACCTGTTGCACCTTGTTCCCTGGCGATTGCATTAGCATGCTGTTTTTCCCATCTTGTCAGGTCAGTGCAGTGTTGGCGCACCTGCTGATAGGTGTGATTGTGACTGCCAACATCATTTATCCTCCTGCAGAGTTCCTCCCACAGGGCATCCCACTGCTGTGCATCCTGTGGCACATGGCTGAAGAGCGTTGTGTAGTAGTCGAGGAGGTGTGGGATGAGGACCTCATCCTCCAAGCGGCTGTACGGCGGCAGTCTGCTACGTGGCATACCTGGAAAACATAATGATGGAGACAGGTCACAGTAACTCACAGAGATGTACAGCAGTACAGCTAAACATACATGTGTATCACATTTATTAAGATTACAAATACGTCTTTGTAAATCTGCATGACACTAACACCACTGACATGTATAGGTCACACACATTTGACACCTACTGGTAATGTGATGTTATCACCATATATGTGTGTGTCATGTGATTACATTGCTCATACACCATGTGGATGTTGTCTTGATGTGGGCATGTCTGTTTGCCTGTAGTGGTGTCTTTACCTATCAGCACATGCCTGGATGTGCTCACATTAATGCAATTGACCTTAATGCTGTGTATATGCCACATATATAGTCATACATAGCCATTAAGGACATGACCTGTGACCCTGCAGACTTGCAAGCATGTATGTGTTTTGCCATATACATCTACATGGCACTGAACAGCTGTGTAGCATTCTGCCATGTATTGCCTGTGTTGCACATGTGTAACACATGGGACAATAGCTAGCCTGTTGGTATTTGCAGGGTTGGATATCAACTATAGCATGTATGGTCATAGTGATCTAGTAGGTTATATGCCCTGGGCCATTTATGAGCCTAGGCAGATAGGTTACCTAGCTGTAGGCAACAGACAGGTAAGTTTCAGTGGCCAGTTCAAGCAGTGCCAACAGAACTGATACACATGGTTACTGATATATTTGGCATGATGTCATCACACCATGTCACAGAGAGGGGTGATGTGCAGCTTTACTGGAGAGGGATGCATAGTATGGCAAGAATATGTTAAGTGTATGGGACAGGGATCTGTCAGGCATATTGCGATCCTTGTACTAGAAAGGTGGATGTCCATGATGTATGTGTTTATTTGGGATCAGGATGTGTTAAGTGTAGCATGTCCAACACCTCTGGGTTGGACATGACTTTATTCAAGGTAGGCTGCATGCTACATAGTGCAGCTGGGGATTGTGAAGGGCAATGTAGGCCATCTACACATGGGCAATAACCCTTAAAGGAAATATGTGATCCATTATGGGTCACATGGGTGTTAAGTATGGCTGAGCAGTTATCTCTATATTCCTGGATGGCACCCTGTTATGATCTGGGGTGCCACATAGGACTACCTGTCTTTTGTGGTGACATAACTATCAAAGGGAAGTACTGTCCAGCTGCATCCCATACACACAGTTGCCATTATGTTGACTGCTGCCTAGGTGGTAGTTAATGGGTACATGGTTTGTAACATAGGGGATGATAATGCAATACTTAGTTGTCAGATTGTGGCCATACATTACACACCACACATCTGACACACTAAGGCCCTTCTATATGTTGAATGCAGCACACAATGAGTCAACAATTGCTCCTAGTTCATAGTCATTTGCAAACATCAATAGGCTGATGCCTTCTGTGTTAGTTTATGTGGTATAGATAACAAAGAGGGGGAGTACCAAGAATGACCCCTGTATTACTGTGGCTGGTGCTGGTTTGATGTGTGTGTTCGTCAGACATCTTCTGTAGTGTGGGTTCTGCCAGCAGTCCAGTTGCCAACCACTCCTGTGACATAGGAATATACACCTAGTTTACTGAGTGTAGCTGGAACACAGTATGGGTGATGGTGTCCTATGACCTGGCAAGGTCATGATATGCAGTGTGAATCAACCCTACTGTCATCTACATCTGTACTGAGTACATCAATTACTTCTTCATTGTGTCACTACTAGACAGAGGCACAGTATTCTAAATTTATTCTGTACATTTTTGTACCATTTCATGGAGTGGCAAAAGCCACATCACTATGGCTAGGCTTACAAATGCCCCAGGGCAGATAGCCTAGTACTAAACTATGAAACTATGAACTATGAAATTACAATGACCACGGTTCATGGCCATAGAGACCAGACTGAGCAGGTTAGTTGTGCACTATGTCCCATTATCAATGGTGTATCTCCCATTGTGGGGTGTGATAACTGTTGCTGTGCACTATTCGGTGTGTACACAGCCTGACATGGAGCTATGATTGAACATGATGTGCATGTGGATAGCTGAATGTTCTTACATTCGTGTAGGATACACCCTGGGATGTTGACAGGTCCCATGGAAGCTGTATGTATGGCTTTAGAGCGTGCAGCTTGTACCTGCATAGTTATTAGTACAGGGGCCCTGTAATGTACATGGATATATTACTAAGTGTACCTGTTGGGGGTGGGGGGAAGGTGGGAGTGGGTTTAGGTTCTTCGAGACCCTATCTGGATGAATGGGTGCTATTTATGTAGGTGCAGTACTTCCCATGCTATAGTGCTGTGCAGCACGGCAGGTCTTGTCATTGCCATTACAATTAATGACACAGCTATAGAATGCTCTGTGTTTGGCCTCATAATATGTGGCTGACTAGTTTCACAGTAGCTTTGTGTGGTTTTATATGATGTATCTGCATCTTACTGCGGCTGATCAGGGATCTCCTACACTCATGTGTGTTCACTCTTGCAACAGTTACTACATTCTGTGGTACAGTTTAACGCATGGTAGCACCAGTTTGCCTACTTGTATGTGTTGGGATGAATCCTAGTTCTGTTTCAATGGCACTATCACTGCACATATGTGACTGCTTAAGGTTCATTTGTGTAGGATTCAGCATTTGCACATGCATTGTCCATCTGCATGGGTGCCATGGCACTCACCACTCTGCTCTTAGGAAACATGACATTGGCATTGGAGACTAACTATGTGCAACATACTGTTAGCCCTGTTTGTGTGACTACTGTGATCCAGGTCAGTGGGGTCGATGGAATCTAACATGCATTGAGCGGAGGTGTTGGTACTTGAGGAGTCTTCCCAGTTCATACTGGAATAGTTGAGAGTAGCCATTATTATGGTTCTGTCTCAGACCTAATCTTCCCCATTACAGCACATTATGACAGTTGGGAAGTCTGCGGCCTGGTGGGTGATCTGTCTCAAGGTGCATTTTGAATTCCACTTTGGCACAAAGGTAGTTGCGCAGCATAATGCATTTGATGTTATGCAAGTGCAATTAGCATGGGGGTGTACATATCCTTCAGGAATATGGACACACCTGCAGCCCATGTGTTCCAATAAAGGATAATGGGCAAGAGGTGAGGTATGTGTTATAACATGGTCATGCAAGTGTGCTCTCTAGAGCATTGAAACATGCCTCAGCCACTGCACAGATATGTTCTCCATGTTAGGGATTGACATATGTGTGTCCATATAGTGTTCCTGACATGTATCATTGTGTAGCAAGAACTGCAGTTTATTACTTGGCTGTCCCTGTAACAGCAGTGAACCCTCACTTGAACCGTGCATGATGAAGGCACTATAGGGGAAGCATGAGCCCTAGGCAGTATCCAGATTCACAGGGGTGACAGGTGCAGGCCCTGTCTGGCAAAGCATCATGGTCTGTCAACCATGTTATCCCAGGATGACAGATACTGGATACCCTGTGACATGCAAAACTACACTAGACAATTGTGGAATGCAATCCTTTTGTCCCTGTACTGTAGTATCATTCTGGCCAATGGCAGAATGCTACCCAGGCCTTGGGACATACCTGCATGGGCTACAAGACCTGACAGTTCCTACATGTGTTTCCATGCAGTCCAGGCTACTGCATCACAAGTCCTGTACAACAACATGGAATATGCCAGAGCCATGTGTATAGTTCAAAAGGTGGTCTGAGTGTATGAGTATGTGGCTAATCATGGCAGACAGGCAGCTGACAGTATGTATGCACTCGTATAGGTCGGTGTGTACCATAGTGCTAGAGTTTGCATTCACAAATGAGTACTGTTGGGCATGTTTCCAGTCATGTGTTCAGAGGTGTGGCACAATTATGCAATCTATGTCATACAGTTTGGGTATTTCAAAGTCTGTCTCATCCTGCTTGGGGGGGGGGGGCACTTGTTTGGCCAGATACTTAAATGCATCTGTGAATGTGTGTGATTTCCAGTAGTGTGTGTGGGTGTCCTTACTGTATTCTGGTAAGAGTATGTGTTGGTTGTGTTGATGAGCTGCATGTGTTAACCTACACCTCATGACTGTCCAGTCCAGTCATGGCTGTAGACTGGGCTGCCTTCCAGCTTACCCCTGTAGCTGCATCCCAAACAATGTTTGGGGTGTGGTGTTAGGTGGGTCTGGCAGTGTACATGGCATAGAGATTACATTTCCCCAGAATGGCCACATACACAAAGCTGACATTAGGAAACACCAGTACCTGACTAGTGGACATGCCTGTATGAGCAGTCAGTACTACAAGTACCAAGTACCGTATTTAGTTTACGTATTGCCTATGAAGATGGTTTAGACAGTGATGCTCACATGTACATATTTGTGTTATGGATGTGACAACACTGGCTATTACAGAAACATTGTAACTACCTTTAGCAGCAATCCTCCTCTGAGGAGCACATCACATCCTGTTAGTTGATTACAGATGATACAAGTGTCTACAGGTCTGTTTCCTTCTCTGGGTATATACTCACATATCCACCAGGACCATGATATATGTTGGGCACAGACACCCACTCTCCAAACAGAGTCATGTATCAATAGGCTCTGATGCCACTATCAACATGATCAGGATATAATCAGATAGTGTGAGCCATCACCTATGATGCGGCTATTACACATGGGCAACTAATTCCTACATCTTACACTCCTACTGCAGATGTTACACTGGAATTAATGATGATATGCAACCTGTTTCATTACCAGTGTTGTGCACTACCTTACTTACAGTATGTGCAGGCGGCTGTTAGGTTGGCAATGAGAGGTTGGGCTACACAAACCTGGTAGTTCAACCAGTGTGCCTGTACTCTCAATATCACTCTATGTAGGTGTGCACATAGTCATTTGGCCCAGCCCTATAACAAGGATCATTACACATTTGCATAACATGTACACATGAACAGCTGTTATTGCTTGCAAACGATAGTAGATAGGTGGATATTACATGTGTTATGTGCATGGATAGTTACCTGGCTCTTCCAGTTATCTTTGCTATCATGCTGCTAACCTGTCAGGTCAATACTAATGCTATGTATCCTGTCATTGAGTATTGTAATTGCCAATAGACATAACTACTGTTTGCATAACATAACAGAACTGCTATGTAGAATAGAACACAGATCTGCCTAGAATACTGTACATTACACAGTTATTGGCACAATATCCCACAATGCACACCATATTTGCACGGTAAGCCCACCTTTAACATGTTCATCTTACTTATACACCCATACATATGTCGACTGTTACAATATATCGACATATACTATCCCCTGTTATAGCACATACTTGTTGGATCAGTTCTGACACTGACAGTGGCTGGAAGCAAATTGGTGGGTTCCAAGCCCATATCATCCCTTGTGGTGTATGTGGAGTGTGCCGTGTGACCTACAGCAGTACACACATAGAATACTACAAGCATTACTATTGCTCAACAATACATTGCTACAAGATAGCTATTTCCACTATATGCATTGATTACACTGTAATTCTTACAGAACAGGTACTACATACACAGACATACTACATGTTATACATACCGTCTTAGTAATCAGAGGTGTTATTAACTGGTGTAATACTCATTTTCGGTTCATCTTTCAGTGTTTTGTACTGTCCTACAGGTAGATACAGATGGTCTGAATGTGAGACAAGGCAACCTTTTATAGTTACAGATCAGTAACATGTGCTATCCCGAGGACCAATTGGTGTTCCTAAGTAGCTAATTACATGCACATCAGCTGCGCTGCTACTGCCTTAGCCAATACCATGGCTACAGTGGAGTATAATCGAGTAATCCACTTGGGTGTTGTCCCTTTGCCTTACTTGTGAGGAAGACAGCGTGGAAGTTTTGTTTGGAATCTATTGCAACAACTGTATGGAGACGAACATTAATATATTGTGTGTAATACCTAGAGGAGTTGGTCTAAATGTGAGTACTGCTGTCATATTTTTGAACATTGCTACTTGTGCAGGGTTTGTCTGTACCTAATACTTCTGCATATGTTTCAGTTTGGCCAGGTTGTTTGACCAGCTCAAGGCTGCATAGCTATGCATATAATGTTAGGGGGTTTACAGTGTGCGTACCAGACATATTTAGTTTGGTGTTACTATGTATCATACTGTGCTAATAATCAGTACTCGGTAAAACTTCCTGGTGTACAAACCTTTCATCCCTCTGAAACGGGATTAGTTCATACAAACCATGTTACATCAGCAGCTGTTCAATTGTATAACAGCAACTATTTCACATAGGGCCATGATAGTGTGTCTGTGTCCAGGTATGTTAAGGTCTCAGCAGATGTACAGTAGTTGCATAATTGGTTATGGTATGACAGTATGTATTGATGTAATTATTTCGGTTGTGGGGTAGATGGTGGGTGTACATAGCAAATGCAGGTGTGTAGGAACCCCTTTCATACAACGTCTATACGTGTGTGGTTGTCCTTTCCCTATGTGAACACCTATCGCTTAGTGGACTAATACTATGGTAATTGCAGGCTGATTCATTAAGGCACTATTAAATGCTTCCTGTATAGCATGCAGGTACTGTTAGTCCTTGAATCCTTTTGGCAATACATCGGAATGTAATAAAGATTTGCAAAATGAAAGATGTCTGTGTAATTCAAGTCATGGATATTTGCAGTCATTGCAGTTGTGTTGGTGGCTGTGTCCATAGAACATATTTGTAATAGTGTATTGGCATATACTCTTTATATGTTATGTTCATATTGTTTGGGGGGGGGCAGAATGTGTGATTGCTATGGTCCATGTTATACTCAGATATGACCACTTTGGATGCTGTCTACAGACATGTATGTATGTGTATATGTATATCTATCTATCTATCTATCTATATCTATATATATATATATATATATATATATATATGTATATATATATATATATATATGTGTGTGTGTGTGTGTGTGTATGTATATATATATATATATATATATATATATATATATATATATATATATATATATATATATATATATATATATATATATATATATATAGTTAGATATATAGATATATAGATATATGCATCATTTCATACGTTTATCTGTACCTCCATAGATGTGTAGATGTTTTTAACCTATCTAGATATCTACATATATATGTAGACCTGTATATATTGACGTGTCTCTATGTATCTCTCTCTCTCTCTCTCTCTATATATATATATATATATATATATATATATATATATATATGTATATATGAGCATACACCTTTAAATGGGTACATGGCGGGTTGTCCTATTTCAACACATTCCTCCCTTTTGTGTTTTAACCTGTCTGCATACACAACTGGGATAGGTACATCCCAGGTAGCTTAGTGTTAAGTTGCTCTGAGGATGGAGTACATGGTTGCGGGTTCTACTCCTAGAAGGAGTTATTATTTTACCTCTCAGAGTAGACACTGGTAGGGAAAGTGTGAATAACACATGTTTACGCAGTTGTGAGCAGGTTTGCCAATGGTCTGCGTGACATTAAGCAAAGGTCAAACATGTGAAGCGCTTCTCTGTTTACCATATTTCAGCTCTGCTTACCATCGGGAAAACACGTGGAAACCCACTTACAACTGCTTAATCCACCTGCATCCAAAAGCCCTTATTCTGGCTCTCAAAATAACCTAACAGCCCTTGCAGGTCTTGAACCTGGGAACATGAACACTGCAGTCACTGACTTTACCACTAAGGCATCTGAGACATGTGCGAATGCTATGGTGTTTAGAATATACATTGTACTACAGACATTCCTCACTACTGAAAACATATGTGGCAGTCAGTTGGTGTACATATGTCTGATACATGTTAATGTTCATATGTTTGTGAAAGTAGGTGTTGCAATGTGACATGACAGGGTGTATTATGAATGAGTAAGGTTCTTGCTTTGTGTCCTTTTTATATTGTCCCCATACTCCATGTACACAACAACCACCCCTTCTATGGTGAATTAGGTTAATATTAATTGTTATAATACCAGAGCTGCATGTGTTTGTACACTCCAATTCCTTTGGAGTGCTTCTGTGTCACGAAGTGTGTTCATAGATGTTTATATATATGGCTATTGATGTAATTGTATAATATATATATATATATATATATATATATATATATATATATATATCACTGATATATATATATATATATATATATATATATATATATATATATATATATATATATATATATATATATGGTTTACTATTAGAATGTCAATGCGAACTCCGTCGACTGTACTGTTGTCAAACACGGAAGTTCAAAAATGGTAATATCGAAGACCGAAAGCTAACCTAGGAATGGTTTTAACATGGGTTGAGATAGGTGTTCAGTGTTATTGCTGCACTACAAACCTCTCCCCTATCTCGACCCATGTCAAAACCCGTGCCTAGGTTGGCTTTTGGTCTTCCATATTACCGTTTTCGAACTTCCATGTTCGACAACAGTACAGTCGATGGAGTTTGCTTCAACATTCTAATAGTAAACCATATATATATATATATATATATATATATATATATATATATATATATATATATTTTGTATTAGTTTGTAATGGTAATACATCTGTAGACTGGAATGTGTTGGTTCACAAACTGCAGTACATTACAATGCACTGTACACAAAGTCACTGTCCCATTTGTGATGATTACAGTAAAATGCATATGGTATAAGGTGTAGTCTCAAGGCCATGAAAAGTGTACACCTTGGATGACTTAGTGGTACGTCCCATGACTATAGTGTGCATGGTCCAGGGTTTGACACCTGCGATGCTTTACGAATGTTTTTTACTGCAGAATAAGGCTCATGTAAACAGTTGTAAGCATGTTTAAAAGTGTTTGCGTGACATTATAGCAGCGGTTAAACACAGTTAAACAAACTTTGTAACATATAACCTGTGTGCGCAAACACGGCCACATCCACTAACTACTCCGGATATATACATGTCAGTGACGTAACATCTCACAATGTGCTGACATAACATTATATTCTCTGTTGACTGTACTCTCCTGAAGACATTGGTTTATATGGGTGATTCAAATGTTTATTATACAGATGATTACTACCTATATATGCAAGCTGTGTTTAAGGTATACTTTTGCACATGATAAACATCCCTGCCATTATTGGGATTGTAACCTCGAATGCACAGATACTATGCGGATGCTGTACCCATTACAATATTGACATTACCGTTGTTTCTGCCTATTTTCTAATTAGATGATTTCTATGTGTAAGCTTGGCTAAGCAAAGGGCAAAAGCCCCCAAACTCACTAAGCTTCACATACTCTTGAAATAACAACATATAACAAATGTACTGTGAGACAATACATTACATTCCTAACTACATTAGGCATAGCCCCTCACTGACACACTTCAAGGGAAACCTTGTTGTGTGAATGGGTAACAGACTATATATCCCTAGGATCATGTGTCCCAGAACCATACAGCCAGGAGGTGGGGGAGCCTGTCCAGTTTGATAGCTGCAAGACCTGTTGAGGGAATTGAATGGTGTTGAATTGCCACATTAACATGCCCTCTTTAGATCACTAAGTGCCCTATCACCCTCCACAACCCCAGTCTTCAACAGCTTCCAGCAACTCTGCCTGGAATTGCTTCATTGGCTATGCTTGACAGAGGCTCAGTTACTTCATCAATGGTGCAGGGAAGGCCAACACACTGTTGCTATGCTTCTAATTGCCCTTGGGCAGATAGGTAGTAGGCTATCTGTGAACCTCTAACGTGCAGGCCATCACAGCCATAATATGTGAATAAACAGACCTTCAGATCACAATATATAGTGAGAACTCACCATGTAGTCAGGAAACAGTTGAGTACAGTAAGAACATACGGAACACTGATACTTAGTCACTCCAAAAGCCTATCTTGGAAGCTAGAAGACTTGTATAAGTTTAAGGCTTTCTATTGCTTACCAGTAGGTTACCTACAGGGGAGATGAAAAACAAGCACAGATGGGGAACATGCATGCAATGATACCATACTGGCCTATGTGTCAGCCTTATGCTTTGGAATACTGGCCAAGGCTATTGGTGCCCCCATGGTGCCTTATTTAGGACAGTCTCGAAGGTGAATACCAGCTCCGTAAACAGCACAATAGCAGATTCAATGAGGGTTAAGCTACTCAACACCAGGAGTTGTGATCACAACATGCATCACTCACAGCACTCCTCAGGATGGACAACATCAACATTTGTGCATTAACTGAAATCTGTCTTAAGGCTCCTGAGAGCACGCCAGCACTACCAGACTACAATCCATACCACTCATTTCAGCCACAGAACATGGACTGACAGACATGGAGGGGCTGTATCTATATCCATCAGGGATACCTACACCTCCAGGTTAGTGGGGCAGCATGATACCTCTGTGATCATCCATGTGCAGCTAACATCAACCACAACTGCAATGTGGAATGTGGTCTGCTACGGATCACCCTCCATAACCCAGAACCTCCACTCCACCTTCCTGGAGATAGTGGAGAACACAACAGTCCTAACGCACACCCTGGCATTGGTCGATGTCAACTACCATACCATTAACTGGGAAACATACTCCGGTACTCACTTCCAGGACCAGCACTTCCTGGACTGTATCACCTCATATGCCCTGTATCAGGCGGTAACCTCGCTAATGTGGGATGGAAACTACTAGATGTGGCCATCACCAACATGGGCAACAGGTGCACCACAGCAGAGGTTAGCCAGTCACTGGTTAATCTGACCATGAACTATTTATTTATTTATTTTATTTATTTTACATTTGTTAACTGGGATAGTCCGACTGGACACAGGTCCATTTTCAGCGGAGGCCCGGGGAGAAAAGCTCCACATGTGGATAGTTACATAAGAGTTAAACAGTAGCAGTTTTATACAGTCACATATAGATACCAGCACAGAATTATAGGATTATGTGCATACTTGGAATACATACATACTTAAACTTAACATAGTAGTTTTCTTGTTCGAACTTAGACATTTTTAGTGGTACAAGGCTGAAAAAGGTAGCATGTCATTCAGTAGTGCAATACATATGAGAATGAGACTAAGTCTGAAACATTGACTATTTTACAGATAGCCAGGTAGTGAAGAGAGTGGTAAGCTGGTTAGTTAGGGTTGGTACAGGGGCACAGCCAGTGCCCTTATTCACTGTTTCCACACCCTAGCATCTCTCCCACCCACAGATACCACAGTGTATACCTTTCCTACAGCTAAATATACACTACTACTGACAGGGGTGGGGGGTTTCACAGCCCCACACCAAGGGGAAACACTGCTCAAGATATAGACAGATTTACAAATGCAGTCTATAAGCACCTACATGGATGCATGGATCGTGCATCACTGGTAAGCCAAGACTCACTCCCCCTAGACAAGGACACCAGTCTGGTGGACCTCTGCAATAAACAGGCTATACTACAGAAGTAGGACAGTGTTCCAGACACACAGCAAATCCCACGAAGGGCAGACATCCGTGACCACTATTAGTATGATACGAGGTCCCTCATGACATCATCCAAGGCTAACATCAGCAGGAGAATATGCAAGGATTTGAAAGATAACCACAAAGACTTCTTTGGCTATGTCAAGGATCTACATGGTGACACAGATTTGCACTGTGCCGGTGAAATATAGTACAAAATATGCTAACCCTACTGATATCACCAACATCCTTCCAGATACATTTGGTGCATACTTCACCCCCTAAAGAGCCCACAACACTACCCGAAAGGTACAGTATCCCAACCATCAGAGACAGACAGGTGGAAATGGCCCTCTCTAACAGCAGAACACAGCATCAATGGAGGCAGATGTTGACCCAGACTGCATCTTGCAAACTGTACAAGGCAACCTGCCCCCCACCTAATTAAGCATTCCTACCTCAGCCTCTCCACAGGCTACATGCCCATACAAAGGCACGTGGCAATGGTTATTCCACTCCATCAAGGTGAAATCACAACTGACCAAGGTAACTACCACCCTATAAGCCTGACTAGCCTGGTCTGCAATGGTATGGTTTGCATCCTCATGGCACTCATTAACAATGACATTGGTAACCTTTGAACATGTGACCCAAAGCAGGTCAGCTTGGCTGAGTGCAGTTCATGCCTACTGAACCTGTTTGACATCTTACATACAGTCACCAAGATGTTAGATGATGGGGAGGTGGTTCACACATACTACTTGGACCTCATCAAGGCTTTTGACACCATGCCCCACTCAGGTGTTATTGATAAACACACCAACCTGTACATTCACCCATACATCACAGGTTGGGTAGCCAACGGACTTACATAGAGAACCCACATGGTATGACTAGTGGTCTCCAGAATCAACTCTTGAACAGTCATGACTGGTGACCCACAGGTCTCAGTCCTGGGAGCCCTACTGTTTGGCATATACGTCTCAGATGTACAGGCAAACACAGGTGGACTACAGCAGACCATGTTTGGCAATGACTGCAAACTGGGAGCCATGATTGATAGTCCAGCTGACACGGACATCCCTCAAGGGGCCTCACAGAGAATGTCACAGGGTGCCAACGACATGGCCTCCGGCCAAGTGCCACTAACTGCATTGTCATTCCATTGTGGAATTGACACCCACATAGTAACACGAGTGGCAGCCACTTTAATACAGATGAGGTAATGGGATATGTGGGGACTAAGGTAGAGAGTGATCTCCCATTTGACAATCATATCACCACAATAGTTAGGACATCCTTCTATGTATTCCATCTGATTACTATGGGATTCCCATCTAGACAAACTGGGATTATAGTGCCCCTTTACTCATCACTCATCATTCCCATCATAGGGTATAATATCCCATGTGGGATGTACCTCAGAGGACACGTCCAACAGCTTGGGGGTCCATGAATGTACCTCACCAAGGGGAATACTGGCCTCCAACATATGGCCTATGCAGCTGGACTGAATAAACTCCTGCTTTACTCTGTGGCATCTCGTTTACCCCGAGATGATCTCCACTGGCCAACACAGCCATGTCGAACTCAGGCTTGATGGATATGCTCCACCTATGGGAATCCATGTCACAGTGAGCCACACACTGTAGTGAGCTAACCTTGCCACAATAATAACTGGAGGATGCTGGAGGGACAGCTTCCTGTCACAGACACTCCCCATACTTTGGAATAACATCCCTAACTACATTATACAGAGCCCCCTCACTAACACTCTGCAAGAGAAACCTTGAAGGGTGGATGGGGAACAGTAGATGCACCCTAGGGATCCTGCCATTGGCTCTGCTCCACAGAGGGATGGTTAATAAATCAATGGGGTGGCAAAAGCTGACACATTTTGGCTGGCCTTATGAATGGCCTCTGGCAGTTGGCCAAGTACCTACCTATGAATCTATACATATAGTATCTACATATGCTGATAGCTTAATTTACTGTTCAGGTGTTGCCTTACATTGTGCCAATGGCAGTTGTGTGTGCAATAGTTGAGGGCTGCCTATGTTGGATGCACACAGTAGACTGTCTATACATGACAATTTACAGGTGCCATCCATTTTTACTGTGTGTGCAGGTGGAGAAAGGTGTCAGTCCCTAGGTGCCTACACTGTCAGTGTGTGTGCTATACGTTCCCTCTTTGCCAAGGCATGGGCATACTGGGCACACCTCCGTCTGCCTACTGGGGCTGGCTCAGGGTGTTCATGGTCTGAGTACCTCTGTGCCTGTGAGGCCCTTAGCAATGGTGGTGGGCTGTGAGGGCCTTCACCATTCTGTCCCTGCTGCAGCTGTTTCCACAGGACTATATTGTGTAGCATGGCACACACTATGAAGATGTGGACACATGTGCCTGGAAAGTACTGCAAGGCTCCACCAGATATGTCCAAGTAATGGAACCGTGATTTCAGCATCCCAAGCACATGCTCTATGATGATTCTAGTTTGTGCATGTGCCTCATTATGGCATTCCTACATGGGTGTGTGTGCATTTCTGATGGAAGTCATCATCCACGGTTCCAGTGCATAGCCAGCATCCCCCACCAGGTGGCCATTTGGGATGTCCCACCTGGCAAATAACTGATACAGCTGTGAGGCATGCCAGATGTGGGAGTCGTGATAGCTTCCAGGGCTGCCAGCACACATATTCATGATAATGCCCTGGGCATTGTACATGACCTGGCAGTTGATGGAGGGGTATCCCTTGCGGTTTATGTAGCGACTACCCTGCTCACTGGGTGATGACTTGATGTGTATATGCATGCAGTCTATTGCACCCAGTACCTCCGGGTATTCTGCCACAGTGGAAGAGATGCATATTGCTGGCCAACTTCTCCTGCATTCGGGGGGATGTATATGTGCTCATTGGCATGTGGTAACATGGCATCCAGGAACTGGTGTAGTACCCTGGATGCTGATGCCTGTGAGATACCCATGATATCCCCAGTTGGTCTTTGAAAGGTACCTGTAGCTAGTATTCTTAGGCTTACACATACCTTCATATCCACTGGGATGGATTCTCCCCTGTTTGTTCTGGCTCTGAAGCGTGGCCGGCACAGCTCCACATGTTGCTGTAGGGTGTCCCTGTCCACCCTGTAATGCTCTGCTATCTCCAGATTATGTAGGCCCTGGTAGGGTACCCTGGGTCTGAACACTCTCCTCCTCCTCTGGTGCCTGCGGTGGTCGTGTGCATCATCCTCCACACCACCTTCAGTCTCCAACACATGCTGGTGGATCAAACCTATGGCAGCCCATAACATGTACATAATAAAAGTTCCCCGTCTGTATACACCACTGGTGCAGAGTGTATGGGAATACACAAATGTGTGTGAAGTGCTTTCACACTTTATAGTATTGTGCTATGGATGCTACTGATATAAGTGGGTGCGTATGAGCTATTCCAGCTGCTGAGTATCTTAATTATGGGTTTTGCAATGAGTACTGCATGTGTGAGGCCTTTACTGTGGAGATCTACTTGCCTGCCTTGGTTAATCTGTTGCCCTTTAATTCACTTTTAGACCTGGATCCCCTCCCATTATCAGGCATGCATCCATCTGCCGTCTTTCTTGTTTTGTACTTTCCCTACCCAGTCATGGCGAAATGTGTCTTGTAGCTGATATACTGCATATTGCCTTTCTTCTGCTTTGACACTTTGCTGTTTTCTTTGCAGTACAGCCCCTCCCCTTCCCTGTTCTGCAGGTAGCTGCTTGCAGCCTTGTTAGCTGTTGTCAACGGCCCACTGTAGGCTCCTAGGTGTTAATTATTCATTTGTACTCCAATTTTACTGCTGCAGCATTTCCTTATTTCTTTCCTATATTCTTCCTGTTTCAGCTGCAGTGTGCCCATACCCATTTACCAGGTTTTCACGATTTTCATCTCTGTTTACATGCATACTCGGTTACCTCGTGTACTCTCAGCTAAGCATAGCTATGGGCAATTTGACACACCCCTATCCTGCAGCTTTGCCTATCTAGGGGCAGACCAGTTTAGCAATGCTCCAATGTGCTTACAGCAATGGCGACACACCCCTCTGTTGATGTCATCTTTATCTCAAGGGCTCACCTTGGTGTTATAATGCTATGCTGTGAGGTGCATCCTTACATCAGCGGGGAATCTGTGATTCACTATTACTCCTCTCATTTGCATGGCATTGCCTATTAATTCCTAGCTACTGCGCATAACACTGTCACTGCCCCTTAGCAACCCTTGTGTCATGAGTATGGTGTAGCATGCCTGCCATTGACTATTATGGGGAAATCTTGATATGTGTTTCATTGCGGTTTTATTCTATATTTTTATATATTCCTTATGATCCCTTTGCACACCGCTGCCCTGTGCTTCCACATCTAGATAGTGCGACTATATATATTAAATGTTAATTTTATATTTTGTACATTTTTTTATGCCAATGGCTATATATTTAGCTATTGGCATATATTAACAATATAATACATGTGCTTGGTCAGCTATCATGGCTCCGATTTTATGTTTGCAAAAATGTAAACTGTTTTTTACGGTTTACATTTCTACATGCTTACACTACGCCTGAACCACTTCCTGAATCGCTACATACCTTCATTTGCATGGTACACTGCTGCAAATGGGGTCATTAACATACAAGGCTCAGGAGTTGTGCGGGCATAGCGTACGCAGGTAGTGCACATGGGAACGGCTCGTACCTGAATCGCTCTGCGCCATCTTTGGTGTTAGAATGCCGACACTACGCCTGCACCTGGCTCAAGCTTCATGAATCGGGTATGTTTTCTTACTTCCTGAGTCGCTTCTTTTTCCAAACAGCCCAAAGTTTTCTTTGCCTATATAATGTTTTTCATAAATCTGTTGTATTAATGAACACAAAGTTTTATTTGAAGCTTCTGACAGTTTTTCTTGTGTAAGTATTTTTCTTTCCTCAAATTTCTCTCTTAATATTTTTGTGTATCTTCTGTCTGGAAATTCTTGGCTTCTTCCATAATAGTAACAATACATAATTTCTTTGTCATCAATAGTCTACTCTATCGTCTTTATGGCTCTTTTCTGGCCTATCAATTTTTGTGAGTTTTGTGGACTACTACTTCCTTCTATAGCAGGGAAGCTGTTCATATCATAGCTGGTCAGTCAGTTCTCCCCAGATTTCATCAACACATCAGATGTGCAACCAGAGAGGAAAATATCAAGGATAGCTATAGGGGGGAAAACAGCTGCCTCATCTAGGCCAGTCAGACCATTTGTCCATACTCGACTCCAGCATACACTCCTGTTAGGAGAAAAGACCAGATTACTACAAAGACTGTTAAAATATGGCCAGAAGGTGCACTCTCGCAGCTAGAGAATTGCTTTGAAAGAACTAACTGGGACATTTGTGAGGATCAGGATCTGGAAGAGTACACATCAGTGGCACTCTGCTACATAAAAAAATGTCAGTGTCAGCAAACACATTCATGTGTACCCTAATCAGAAGCCCTGGATGATGAAGGAGGTCAGATTTGTTCTCAAGCACTGGAATACAGCTTTCGAGTCTGGCAACAGAGTTCTTTACAGTGTGGCTAGAGCCAACCTAAAGAAAGCCATCTGAGAGGCTAAGGCAGCCTATGAAAGAAAGATAGAGGACCACTTCACCAACAAGGACCCACAATGATTATAGGAAGATATTCAGCACATCACCAGTCATAAAACCAGTAACTGTATGGCTGTTGATGGAGATGTCTCAATGGAAGAGGAACTTTATTATTTCTTCACTCATTTTGAGGTGTAAACGGCAGAGATCGTCACACCTAGACACCAGCAGATAGACCACAGCAGTCTCACTTCACCTATATCAGCCTCCTACAGCCACACCTTCACAGTACAAGAGCATGATGTAAGAAGTGTGCTCAAAGTGGTTAATCCAAGAAAGGGTGCTGGCCCTGATGGAGTGAGTGAGTGAGGAGATGAGTGCTGAAAGTAAGCACAGACCAGCTCTGTGGGGTCTTCACAAAGATCTTCAACCTGTCTCTGTCTACTATCCCATCTTGTCTGAAGTCAACTACAATCATTCCACTGCCAAAGAAACCTGTCATCAGTAGTCTCAATGACTACTGTCCAGTGGCACTTACTCCAGTCATCATGAAGTGTTTGGAGCAACTGGTTCTGTGACACATCAAGGATAGTCTCATAGTTATCTCAGATACACACCGGTATACTTACAAAGCAAATAGGTCTAAAGAAGATGCCATCTCTACTTCCTTACACACTGCGCTTTGTCATCTTGAGCAGCTGGGGAACTACATGAGGATGCTCTTTGTAGACTTTAGTTCAGCTTTTAACACAGTTATCCCAGATAGACTGGTCACTAAACTCGCTGGGCTAGGACTTTCTGAACCTACCTGCTGCTGGATTAAAGACTTTTTGACTAACCATCTTCAGCTGGTTAGACAAGGCCCATATCTCTCCTCCACTCTCAGGGTAAACACTGGTGTTCCACAATTCTGTGTGCTGACCCCCGTTCTGTATACTCTTTATACTTATGACTGTGTCCCCTCTTATTCTACTAATAACATCATTAAGTTTGTGGATGACACCACAGTGGTTCGACTTAATTCAAGAGGAAATGAGGCAGCATATAGAGATGAAGTTCAAAAATTTAAGCATGTTTAAAAGTGTTTGCGTGACATTATAGCAGCGGTTAAACACAGTTAAACAAACTTTGTAACATATAACCTGTAATAACACGGCCACATCCACTAACTACTCGGATATATACATGTCAGTGGCGTAACATCTCACAATGTGCTGACATAACATTATATTCTCTGTTGACTGTACTCTCCTGAAGACATTGGTTTATATGGGTGATTCAAATGTTTATTATACAGATGATTACTACCTATATATGCAAGCTGTGTTTAAGGTATACTTTTGCACATGATAAACATCCCTGCCATTATTGGGATTGTAACCTCGAATGCACAGATACTATGCGGATGCTGTACCCATTACAATATTGACATTACCGTTGTTTCTGCCTATTTTCTAATTAGATGATTTCTATGTGTAAGCTTGGCTAAGCAAAGGGCAAAAGCCCCCAAACTCACTAAGCTTCACATACTCTTGAAATAACAACATATAACAAATGTACTGTGAGACAATACATTACATTCCTAACTACATTAGGCATAGCCCCTCACTGACACACTTCAAGGGAAACCTTGTTGTGTGAATGGGTAACAGACTATATATCCCTAGGATCATGTGTCCCAGAACCATACAGCCAGGAGGTGGGGGAGCCTGTCCAGTTTGATAGCTGCAAGACCTGTTGGGGGAATTGAATGGTGTTGAATTGCCACATTAACATGCCCTCTTTAGATCACTAAGTGCCCCTATCACCCTCCACAACCCCAGTCTTCAACAGCTTCCAGCAACTCTGCCTGGAATTGCTTCATTGGCTATGCTTGACAGAGGCTCAGTTACTTCATCAATGGTGCAGGGAAGGCCAACACACTGTTGCTATGCTTCTAATTGCCCTTGGGCAGATAGGTAGTAGGCTATCTGTGAACCTCTAACGTGCAGGCCATCACAGCCATAATATGTGAATAAACAGACCTTCAGATCACAATATATAGTGAGAACTCACCATGTAGTCAGGAAACAGTTGAGTACAGTAAGAACATACGGAACACTGATACTTAGTCACTCCAAAAGCCTATCTTGGAAGCTAGAAGACTTGTATAAGTTTAAGGCTTTCTATTGCTTACCAGTAGGTTACCTACAGGGGAGATGAAAAACAAGCACAGATGGGGAACATGCATGCAATGATACCATACTGGCCTATGTGTCAGCCTTATGCTTTGGAATACTGGCCAAGGCTATTGGTGCCCCCATGGTGCCTTATTTAGGACAGTCTCGAAGGTGAATACCAGCTCCGTAAACAGCACAATAGCAGATTCAATGAGGGTTAAGCTACTCAACACCAGGAGTTGTGATCACAACATGCATCACTCACAGCACTCCTCAGGATGGACAACATCAACATTTGTGCATTAACTGAAATCTGTCTTAAGGCTCCTGAGAGCACGCCAGCACTACCAGACTACAATCCATACCACTCATTTCAGCCACAGAACATGGACTGACAGACATGGAGGGGCTGTATCTATATCCATCAGGGATACCTACACCTCCAGGTTAGTGGGGCAGCATGATACCTCTGTGATCATCCATGTGCAGCTAACATCAACCACAACTGCAATGTGGAATGTGGTCTGCTACGGATCACCCTCCATAACCCAGAACCTCCACTCCACCTTCCTGGAGATAGTGGAGAACACAACAGTCCTAACGCACACCCTGGCATTGGTCGATGTCAACTACCATACCATTAACTGGGAAACATACTCCGGTACTCACTTCCAGGACCAGCACTTCCTGGACTGTATCACCTCATATGCCCTGTATCAGGCGGTAACCTCGCTAATGTGGGATGGAAACTACTAGATGTGGCCATCACCAACATGGGCAACAGGTGCACCACAGCAGAGGTTAGCCAGTCACTGGTTAATCTGACCATGAACTATTTATTTATTTATTTTATTTATTTTACATTTGTTAACTGGGATAGTCCGACTGGACACAGGTCCATTTTCAGCGGAGGCCCAGGGAGAAAAGCTACACATGTGGATAGTTACATAAGAGTTAAACAGTAGCAGTTTTATACAGTCACATATAGATACCAGCACAGAATTATAGGATTATGTGCATACTTGGAATACATACATACTTAAACTTAACATAGTAGTTTTCTTGTTCGAACTTAGACATTTTTAGTGGTACAAGGCTGAAAAAGGTAGCATGTCATTCAGTAGTGCAATACATATGAGAATGAGACTAAGTCTGAAACATTGACTATTTTACAGATAGCCAGGTAGTGAAGAGAGTGGTAAGCTGGTTAGTTAGGGTTGGTACAGGGGCACAGCCAGTGCCCTTATTCACTGTTTCCACACCCTAGCATCTCTCCCACCCACAGATACCACAGTGTATACCTTTCCTACAGCTAAATATACACTACTACTGACAGGGGTGGGGGGTTTCACAGCCCCCACACCAAGGGGAAACACTGCTCAAGATATAGACAGATTTACAAATGCAGTCTATAAGCACCTACATGGATGCATGGATCGTGCATCACTGGTAAGCCAAGACTCACTCCCCCTAGACAAGGACACCAGTCTGGTGGACCTCTGCAATAAACAGGCTATACTACAGAAGTAGGACAGTGTTCCAGACACACAGCAAATCCCACGAAGGGCAGACATCCGTGACCACTATTAGTATGATACGTAGGTCCCTCATGACATCATCCAAGGCTAACATCAGCAGGAGAATATGCAAGGATTTGAAAGATAACCACAAAGACTTCTTTGGCTATGTCAAGGATCTACATGGTGACACAGATTTGCACTGTGCCGGTGAAATATAGCACAAAATATGCTAACCCTACTGATATCACCAACATCCTTCCAGATACATTTGGTGCATACTTCACCCCCTAAAGAGCCCACAACACTACCCGAAAGGTACAGTATCCCAACCATCAGAGACAGACAGGTGGAAATGGCCCTCTCTAACAGCAGAACACAGCATCAATGGAGGCAGATGTTGACCTAGACTGCATCTTGCAAACTGTACAAGGCAACCTGCCCCCCACCTAATTAAGCATTCCTACCTCAGCCTCTCCACAGGCTACATGCCCATACAATGGCACGTGGCAATGGTTATTCCACTCCATCAAGGTGAAATCACAACTGACCAAGGTAACTACCACCCTATAAGCCTGACTAGCCTGGTCTGCAATGGTATGGTTTGCATCCTCATGGCACTCATTAACAATGACATTGGTAACCTTTGAACATGTGACCCAAAGCAGGTCAGCTTGGCTGAGTGCAGTTCATGCCTACTGAACCTGTTTGACGTCTTACATACAGTCACCAAGATGTTAGATGATGGGGGAGGTGGTTCACACATACTACTTGGACCTCATCAAGGCTTTTGACACCATGCCCCACTCAGGTGTTATTGATAAACACACCAACCTGTACATTCACCCATACATCACAGGTTGGGTAGCCAACGGACTTACATAGAGAACCCACATGGTATGACTAGTGGTCTCCAGAATCAACTCTTGAACAGTCATGACTGGTGACCCACAGGTCTCAGTCCTGGGAGCCCTACTGTTTGGCATATACGTCTCAGATGTACAGGCAAACACAGGTGGACTACAGCAGACCATGTTTGGCAATGACTGCAAACTGGGAGCCATGATTGATAGTCCAGCTGACACGGACATCCCTCAAGGGGCCTCACAGAGAATGTCACAGGGTGCCAACGACATGGCCTCCGGCCAAGTGCCACTAACTGCATTGTCATTCCATTGTGGAATTGACACCCACATAGTAACACGAGTGGCAGCCACTTTAATACAGATGAGGTAATGGGATATGTGGGGACTAAGGTAGAGAGTGATCTCCCATTTGACAATCATATCACCACAATAGTTAGGACATCCTTCTATGTATTCCATCTGATTACTATGGGATTCCCATCTAGACAAACTGGGATTATAGTGCCCCTTTACTCATCACTCATCATTCCCATCATAGGGTATAATATCCCATGTGGGATGTACCTCAGAGGACACGTCCAACAGCTTGGGGGTCCATGAATGTACCTCACCAAGGGGAATACTGGCCTCCAACATATGGCCTATGCAGCTGGACTGAATAAACTCCTGCTTTACTCTGTGGCATCTCGTTTACCCCGAGATGATCTCCACTGGCCAACACAGCCATGTCGAACTCAGGCTTGATGGATATGCTCCACCTATGGGAATCCATGTCACAGTGAGCCACACACTGTAGTGAGCTAACCTTGCCACAATAATAACTGGAGGATGCTGGAGGGACAGCTTCCTGTCACAGACACTCCCCATACTTTGGAATAACATCCCTAACTACATTATACAGAGCCCCCTCACTAACACTCTGCAAGAGAAACCTTGAAGGGTGGATGGGGAACAGTAGATGCACCCTAGGGATCCTGCCATTGGCTCTGCTCCACAGAGGGATGGTTAATAAATCAATGGGGTGGCAAAAGCTGACACATTTTGGCTGGCCTTATGAATGGCCTCTGGCAGTTTGCCAAGTACCTACCTATGAATCTATACATATAGTATCTACATATGCTGATAGCTTAATTTACTGTTCAGGTGTTGCCTTACATTGTGCCAATGGCAGTTGTGTGTGCAATAGTTGAGGGCTGCCTATGTTGGATGCACACAGTAGACTGCCTATACATGACAATTTACAGGTAGTCTTGTGCGCGTGCCATCCATTTTTACTGTGTGTGCAGGTGGAGAAAGGTGTCAGTCCCTAGGTTCCTACACTGTCAGTGTGTGTGCTATACGTTCCCTCTTTGCCAAGGCATGGGCATACTGGGCACACCTCCGTCTGCCTACTGGGGCTGGCTCAGGGTGTTCATGGTCTGAGTACCTCTGTGCCTGTGAGGCCCTTAGCAATGGTGGTGGGCTGTGAGGGCCTTCACCATTCTGTCCCTGCTGCAGCTGTTTCCACAGGACTATATTGTGTAGCATGGCACACACTATGAAGATGTGGACACATGTGCCTGGAAAGTACTGCAAGGCTCCACCAGATATGTCCAAGTAATGGAACCGTGATTTCAGCATCCCAAGCACATGCTCTATGATGATTCTAGTTTGTGCATGTGCCTCATTATGGCGTTCCTACATGGGTGTGTGTGCATTTCTGATGGAAGTCATCATCCACGGTTCCAGTGCATAGCCAGCATCCCCCACCAGGTGGCCATTTGGGATGTCCCCCCTGGCAAATAACTGATACAGCTGTGAGGCATGCCAGATGTGGGAGTCGTGATAGCTTCCAGGGCTGCCAGCACACATATTCATGATAATGCCCTGGGCATTGTACATGACCTGGCAGTTGATGGAGGGGTATCCCTTGCGGTTTATGTAGCGACTACCCTGCTCACTGGGTGATGACTTGATGTGTATATGCATGCAGTCTATTGCACCCAGTACCTCCGGGTATTCTGCCACACAGTGGAAGAGATGCATATTGTTGGCCAACTTCTCCTGCATTCGGGGGGATGTATATGTGCTCATTGGCATGTGGTAACATGGCATCCAGGAACTGGTGTAGTACCCTGGATGCTGATGCCTGTGAGATACCCATGATATCCCCAGTTGGTCTTTGAAAGGTACCTGTAGCTAGTATTCTTAGGCTTACACATACCTTCATATCCACTGGGATGGATTCTCCCCTGTTTGTTCTGGCTCTGAAGCGTGGCCGGCACAGCTCCACATGTTGCTGTAGGGTGTCCCTGTCCACCCTGTAATGCTCTGCTATCTCCAGATTATGTAGCCCCTGGTAGGGTACCCTGGGTCTGAACACTCTCCTCCTCCTCTGGTGCCTGCGGTGGTCGTGTGCATCATCCTCCACACCACCTTCAGTCTCCAACACATGCTGGTGGATCAAACCTATGGCAGCCCGTAACATGTACATAATAAAAGTTCCCCGTCTGTATACACCACTGGTGCAGAGTGTATGGGAATACACAAATGTGTGTGAAGTGCTTTCACACTTTATAGTATTGTGCTATGGATGCTACTGATATAAGTGGGTGCGTATGAGCTATTCCAGCTGCTGAGTATCTTAATTATGCGTTTTGCAATGAGTACTGCATGTGTGAGGCCTTTACTGTGGAGATCTACTTGCCTGCCTTGGTTAATCTGTTGCCCTTTAATTCACTTTTAGACCTGGATCCCCTCCCATTATCAGGCATGCATCCATCTGCCGTCTTTCTTGTTTTGTACTTTCCCTACCCAGTCATGGCGAAATGTGCCTTGTAGCTGATATACTGCATATTGCCTTTCTTCTGCTTTGACACTTTGCTGTTTTCTTTGCAGTACAGCCCCTCCCCTTCCCTGTTCTGCAGGTAGCTGCTTGCAGCCTTGTTAGCTGTTGTCAACGGCCCACTGTAGGCTCCTAGGTGTTAATTATTCATTTGTACTCCAATTTTACTGCTGCAGCATTTCCTTATTTCTTTCCTATATTCTTCCTGTTTCAGCTGCAGTGTGTGCCGCACATACCCATTTACCAGGTTTTCACGCATTTTCATCTCTGTTTACATGCATACTCGGTTACCTCGTGTACTCTCAGCTAAGCATAGCTATGGGCAATTTGACACACCCCTATCCTGCAGCTTTGCCTATCTAGGGGCAGACCAGTTTAGCAATGCTCCAATGTGCTTACAGCAATGGCGACACACCCCTCTGTTGATGTCATCTTTATCTCAAGGGCTCACCTTGGTGTTATAATGCTATGCTGTGAGGTGCATCCTTACATCAGCGGGGAATCTGTGATTCACTATTACTCCTCTCATTTGCATGGCATTGCCTATTAATTCCTAGCTACTGCGCATAACACTGTCACTGCCCCTTAGCAACCCTTGTGTCATGAGTATGGTGTAGCATGCCTGCCATTGACTATTATGGGGAAATCTTGATATGTGTTTCATTGCGGTTTTATTCTATATTTTTATATATTCCTTGCGATCCCCTTTGCACACCGCTGCCCTGTGCTTCCACATCTAGATAGTGCGACTATATATATTAAATGTTAATTTTATATTTTGTACATTTTTTTATGCCAATGGCTATATATTTAGCTATTGGCATATATTAACAATATAATACATGTGCTTGGTCAGCTATCATGGCTCCGATTTTATGTTTGCAAAAATGTAAACTGTTTTTTACGGTTTACATTTCTACATGCTTACACTACGCCTGAACCACTTCCTGAATCGCTACATACCTTCATTTGCATGGTACACTGCTGCAAATGGGGTCATTAACATACAAGGCTCAGGAGTTGTGCGGGCATAGCGTACGCAGGTAGTGCACATGGGAACGGCTCGTACCTGAATCGCTCTGCGGCCATCTTTGGTGTTAGAATGCCGACACTACGCCTGCACCTGGCTCAAGCTTCATGAATCCCGGGGTATGTTTTCTTACTTCCTGAGTCGCTTCTTTTTCCAAACAGCCCAAAGTTTTCTTTGCCTATATAATGTTTTTCATAAATCTGTTGTATTAATGAACACAAAGTTTTATTTGAAGCTTCTGACAGTTTTTCTTGTGTAAGTATTTTTCTTTCCTCAAATTTCTCTCTTAATATTTTTGTGTATCTTCTGTCTGGAAATTCTTGGCTTCTTCCATAATAGTAACAATACATAATTTCTTTGTCATCAATAGTCTACTCTATCGTCTTTATGGCTCTTTTCTGGCCTATCAATTTTTGTGAGTTTTGTGGACTACTACTTCCTTCTATAGCAGGGAAGCTGTTCATATCATAGCTGGTCAGTCAGTTCTCCCCAGATTTCATCAACACATCAGATGTGCAACCAGAGAGGAAAATATCAAGGATAGCTATAGGGGGGAAAACAGCTGCCTCATCTAGGCCAGTCAGACCATTTGTCCATACTCGACTCCAGCATACACTCCTGTTAGGAGAAAAGACCAGATTACTACAAAGACTGTTAAAATATGGCCAGAAGGTGCACTCTCGCAGCTAGAGAATTGCTTTGAAAGAACTAACTGGGACATTTGTGAGGATCAGGATCTGGAAGAGTACACATCAGTGGCACTCTGCTACATAAAAATGTCAGTGTCAGCAAACACATTCATGTGTACCCTAATCAGAAGCCCTGGATGATGAAGGAGGTCAGATTTGTTCTCAAGCACTGGAATACAGCTTTCGAGTCTGGCAACAGAGTTCTTTACAGTGTGGCTAGAGCCAACCTAAAGAAAGCCATCTGAGAGGCTAAGGCAGCCTATGAAAGAAAGATAGAGGACCACTTCACCAACAAGGACCCACAATGATTATAGGAAGATATTCAGCACATCACCAGTCATAAAACCAGTAACTGTATGGCTGTTGATGGAGATGTCTCAATGGAAGAGGAACTTTATTATTTCTTCACTCATTTTGAGGTGTAACGGCAGAGATCGTCACACCTAGACACCAGCAGATAGACCACAGCAGTCTCACTTCACCTATATCAGCCTCCTACAGCCACACCTTCACAGTACAAGAGCATGATGTAAGAAGTGTGCTCAAAGTGGTTAATCCAAGAAAGGGTGCTGGCCCTGATGGAGTGAGTGAGTGAGGAGATGAGTGCTGAAAGTAAGCACAGACCAGCTCTGTGGGGTCTTCACAAAGATCTTCAACCTGTCTCTGTCTACTATCCCATCTTGTCTGAAGTCAACTACAATCATTCCACTGCCAAAGAAACCTGTCATCAGTAGTCTCAATGACTACTGACCAGTCGCACTACTCCAGTCATCATGAAGTGTTTGGAGCAACTGGTTCTGTGACACATCAAGGATAGTCTCATAGTTATCTCAGATACACACCGGTATACTTACAAAGCAAATAGGTCTAAAGAAGATGCCATCTCTACTTCCTTACACACTGCGCTTTGTCATCTTGAGCAGCTGGGGAACTACATGAGGATGCTCTTTGTAGACTTTAGTTCAGCTTTTAACACAGTTATCCCAGATAGACTGGTCACTAAACTCGCTGGGCTAGGACTTTCTGAACCTACCTGCTGCTGGATTAAAGACTTTTTGACTAACCATCTTCAGCTGGTTAGACAAGGCCCATATCTCTCCTCCACTCTCAGGGTAAACACTGGTGTTCCACAATTCTGTGTGCTGACCCCCGTTCTGTATACTCTTTATACTTATGACTGTGTCCCCTCTTATTCTACTAATAACATCATTAAGTTTGTGGATGACACCACAGTGGTTCGACTTAATTCAAGAGGAAATGAGGCAGCATATAGAGATGAAGTTCAAAGACTGGCTGCATAGTGTACTGAGAACAACCTTGCTCTGAACTCTACCAAAACAAAAGAACTCATAATAGATTTCCAGAGGCACAATGCAGATCACAACCCAATATACGTCAATGGAGACTCTATGGAAAGGGTTCCTTCTTTCAGGTTTATAGGTGGCAGAAGATCTCTCTTGGTCCATAAACACCACAGAGGCAGTCAAGAAGGCACAGCAGAGGCTCCATTTCCTGAGGATACTCAGGAAAAACAACCTGCAGGAGAAGCTACTGTTGTCTTTTTACCCCTGTTTTATTGAAAGTGTGCTGACATACTGCATTTCCACATGGTATGCCAACAGCTCAGCAGCAGACAGGAACACCCTTCAAAGGATCATTAACTCTGCCCAGAAAATCATTGGCTGCTCACAGGCCTCTTTGGAGAAACTCTTCAGCTCTTGCTGTCTCAGCAGAGCAACCAATATCTTGAAAGTCCCTTCTCACCCTGGACATCACCTGCTTGAGCTGCTACCTTCTGGCAGATGGTCCAGGTCCATTCCATGTCAGGCAAACAGACTTAAGAACAGTTTCTGTCCCACAGTCATATGTGGACTGAAGAATGCTAAATTAATTAGTTAAGTACAGATAATAGTCATTTGCACTCTAAGGTATATGTTTATATTCCTGTGCACCTTACCTTATTCCTTTCATGTGCAGTTATATGCATGTGCAATAACTTAGTTGTTTACTGCATTGCATTATATTGTATTGTTTGGTATTGTATTGTATTCTCTTACTTATTCATATTCATTATATGTGAATGCACCTTAGGAGGATTATTACAAATTTCATTGTAATTGTACAATGACAATAAAGGAATTTTATCTTATCTATCTTATCTTATCCTTCCCCTGGGCCTGACCTGGCCCCATTGTAGGAATGTTATCATGTCTTGAGGAATCTACACTGCCATTTTTTCTATTCCTGGCACCAGTGTGCCTACAAGGATTAGAAACTTTTTTATCCTGAGTCTTGTGCATCCAGCTATCCATTTTATTTTTTAACCTGCTACTATCCACAATATATGCTATACAAAATACGATCTATATATCAGTGTAATCTTGGACAGATTTTATGAAAAACGGGGCCCACCTCATGAAGGTACTCAATGAGACTGGAGGATGAATTCAGTTACAGCAATACTATTCTCCATTGCTTGCTGATTTATCACCTCTCCATTCTGAGCCCTCATTATTTCTCCATTTGGACCCCTTATCATCTCTACATTTGGACCCCAACCCTTCACCTTTGTATTTGGACTGATGATAATGAAAGTGATAGTACTTCCAAAATGTCTATTTCTTTTACAGACTATTTAAATTCTTTCAGATAAAATAATTATAAAAAGGTTAGATAAATTATTAATGACTTTCCTGTGGCATCTCTCTAAATCCAGAATAGCTTATGCCAACCACATCAGAACATGGGGAAATGGGGAAATGGAGATATTGGATTGATTTCTTTCTAATGATCATAATATGACCTAACCTTTATTTATAAATCTAACCTTAATTTATACGAATATGCTGTATTGGGTGAATAATATGTATGAAAGTTAATGTGCAAAATCAGGAATCTATCTGTGAAAATTTAAGTCTGAGACCTCCTGTATCAGCATTAAAATATTTAGCACTAAAATGTTATAGGTACTAAAATTTATATTAATAATCATTATATAATGACCAGTAGTTCAAATTACATCATTATCCTTCTAAATACCTCATGTCATACCCCTTCATAAAGGTGGCAGCTCTACTGAACTATCTAACTTTAGACCTATAGCTATCTTGTCAGCACTAGCAAAAATTATGGAAAAATGCATCCATAAACAGCTACTTCACTATCTAATCCAGAACAACCTACTGGCTAACTCTCAGCATGGCTTTAGGCCACATCATAGTGCCACCTCAGCCCTTTTCACCTTCTCAAATGCTGTAAACTATAACATGAACAACACCAAATTATCCTCAGCTCTTTTTTTGGACCTCTTAAAGGCTTTTGACATGGTTAATCACCAACTACTCATCCACACCCCGAAAACAAATTCTTTAGACAAGCACTCTCTCCACTGGTTCCAATCTTATCTGTGTGACAAACAACAAGCCGTCTGGTGGCAGAATAAACTAACCAACCTTCTACCCAACACCATAGGTGTCCCCCAGGGGTCTATTCTGGGACCTCTTTTGTTTTCCATTTTCATTAACGACCTACATACTGTCATCTCAAAAGCAAACTGCATTCAATATGCAGATGACTCCACCTTGATTTGCTCTGCTACCTCTCAGCCAGAACTGCAGACACTAACTCAGGATATTTTTAACAGAGTTGAAAATTGGCTTTCTGATCATTGTCTGGTTTTAAACTCCAACAAAACTAAACTACTACTTTTCTCCCTCACCAAAAGTCCACTGTATTATCCTTCTCTATTAAGTCTAATAATGGGACCATAATCTCCCCAGATGTCTATACAAAGCTCCTAGGTGTTATCATAGATAACAGTCTTAAATTTGATATGGATGTCAGTAAAACTATCAAAACCATTAATAAAAAACTTGGCTCACTATATAGGATCAAACCATTCCTAACCCCACTTGCCAGAACTGCCATTGCCCACACTCATCTACTCTCTACCCTTTTCTATGCCTCCCCTCTACTTACCAACTTAAACAAAACTGATCTTAACACACCCTCCAGCTGTTATAATCACATAGTTAGATTTGAAACTGGCTTGCCCTATAGAACACATCATTGTATAAACCTAAATAATCTTGGCTGGCTAGAACTGCCCAGGTTAATTCAGTACAACCAACTTATAGTGGCTCATAAAGTACTTTACCAACCTGAAAAAACACATGCACTTAAAAACATTATCTACCCCTACTGCAACCTCAGACCACTTCACTCATCTAATAGGCTGGTAGTTCA
The DNA here is from genome assembly GCF_019279795.1 of Protopterus annectens. Taxonomy (NCBI): domain Eukaryota; kingdom Metazoa; phylum Chordata; order Ceratodontiformes; family Protopteridae; genus Protopterus; species Protopterus annectens. The sequence goes on from NC_056727.1 coordinate 186,003,153, forward strand.
GACTGTCAAATCCAACAACTCAGCTGGTGACTTTCTGTTTGCCCGCTCTGTTGGCAAAACTTGGAACTCACTGCCTGTTGACATTACTCTAGAGACAACCCTAGCTCAATTCAAGAAAAGTCTCAAGCAGTATTTCAATTCTCATTGGTTATGTCCTTGCTCCAAGCCTGACTAAATCTTTAGTTATATTTGTGTACCAATACTATTTCACCTCCAATTTATTTGTGTTGTAATTTCTTAGACGATTTCATAAGTTTGTGTGATTGTTTAACTTACTTGTCTCTACAGAATCTGAAAACTGTTCTTAATTTGGACTATGTATGTTTTCTTTTGTAACTACCTTTAGAGCTTTTTGCCCTGGGCCACTGCTGAAAATGCACATGTATCCAGTCGGACTATCCCAGTCAACAAATGTAAAATAAATAAATAAATAAATAAATAAATAAATAAATAAATAAAATAATTTTAGAACCCTGGTTTTAGGTACCCACCATTGCAGAAATTGAGTTTTACAAGTTTTGATATAACTTATACTCTAGTCTGTTTAGAGAGCACATAATTAAATACAAATATGAAATTAAAAATGAAATACATGATCTTTCAGTCTAATTGTTTTAGTAATGTTTTAGTAATCATCTCACTGTTATCAAGTAACCTGTAACACAATCAAAGGCAAGACTGTTCAAATGTCTAAAGAAGAAAGAAAAAGTCTTACCTATATCTATATCTATATCTGTTTCTATATCTATATCTATGTCTAGCTATATCTATATCTATATCTATAGCTATAGCTGTATGTATATCTGTATCTGTCACATAGATAGATAGATATTTTAAATCTAACTTTTCTCACAAATGTTAAATTATACAATGTAATGATTTTAACCAATGTGATCTACATGAAGTAAATGACAAGAACAATAATACTGGATGAGGTGTTAAACCAAAGCCCCATCTGCTTGAGTTAGTGGTAGCGCAGGAGGATGTAAAAGATCCCAAGGCACTTAATAAAAAGAGTAGGGGTTTTATTTTATATATACATCCTTATATGTTTATATATATAATTCAACATAAATACACATCATACACATCAGCTAATACATCAAATTATTAAAATATTTTTTCTTAAATTTCAATAATTTCTACCCTCCTCACCCTTTTTTCCCTCACCCATCTTTTTATTTTCCTTATAACATGCCAGCTATCCAATATCAAATTATATAACAATTCTTTACCTCTGATATTTCAGGTAATCTATATTATGCTAATCATTGTTCTATCAATTTTTTTCTATTTTTCCTTTTATTTCCTCTTCATAATATCCATATAATAGTTTTCTATACTTATATTTTTGTGTATTTCATCATGTAGTTCCTTTTTACACAGAGTCCATACTTCTTTGACTCTAGAACAATCTAGAACAATCTATCAAAATGTGTTCCATAGTTTGTTTCAGACTGTATTTTATACATAATCCATTTTTCATCTGTTTATATTTCATATTTGCTTTCACTAGAAGTTTCTGTATCACTAACGTTCGCAAGAAATCTTGTATTTCTTAAATATTTTTATATCTTTTAATCTCTCTCTCTTATTGCTGTTCTAATTTCTTTTTTGTTTGCTAATATTTAACATATCTCTCCACTGTAGCGTCATACCAATCCTTTCTATTTTTATACATTTCTTTCCGCGTTACATTCCATTTTAATCATATTATATTATCTATTTTCAAAGGCTCCTTCCCATTTTTTCTCTCATCACGTTCAAAAACTTGCATGTACTTACTCCACAAGAACCTCCTTAGTTCACTTTGTTCTTTATTCTTGATTTTATCTACTATACAATAAATATGTAATGATGTCAAAAATACTGTTGAATTAATCAACCCCAGTCCTCCTTCTTCCTTCTTATAGTAGATCACACCTCTCTTAACAGGATTTAATCTTGAACCCCATATAAAACTAAATAAAATCTGTATTAACTCTTCCTCCAAATCTTCTGGTAATAAATATACCCCCAAATATCCAAATTTCCCCAAATCATATGAGTGCATGAAAAGTTTTTTATAATAAGATAATTCAAAATTTCTCCACATATTAACAGTTTTTATTATTTGTGTAAATATTTTTAATTAAGCTATATTCTCAAAATTTAACACCTAATAATTTTATTTTAGTCATAGAAAAATAAATACTTACTATTTTCACTTTTTGCTGCATATTCTTTACATTTTCGTTGTTCATTCTTAATTCTTTTTTTTATCCATTCCCCTTTATCTACTATACTTTCTTTAACAGATCCGTTTTAGTTTGCAATAACTAACAAATCATCTGCATAAGACACATGCATATGTATATTGGTACATTTATTCCAGATTTTAAAATTACTCTTCCTTCTTTAACTCTTGTATTTGAAACTTCTATAAATGTATTCATAATTAAAGAGAAAAAATAGCTAAGAGGACACACCTGATTTAACCCCCTACTAATCTTAATTTCTGTACTAAAATAATTTACATTTAATGTAATGTAAGATTTTTCATATATTGTTTGAGCTAATCTTACAAATTCATTACAAAAATCACATCTCTTTAAAATTTCTATCATGCTCTTATGATTAATCATATCATCTTTTTTTCCCATATCACATACCACTATTTTTCCATTTCCTATTACTTTTTAATATTATCTATTATTTCTCTAGCAATCATTATAATTTCTATACTTTCCCTACCTACTATTCCATATACACCTTTCCTAATTACCCATTCTAATATATCAATAATTCTCATTTGCAATATTCTAATATACATTTTATAATCCATATTATTTAATGTTGAAGGTCTCCAATTACTATTTTTTTTCTTTTTTTGTATATACATTTACTATACCTTCACATATATTTTTATTTCTAATTTCTGTCTAAATTCATTCATTTGTAATCTTTATTATAACCTCTTTTTTCTTCCTTCATTTCCTTATAATACTCACATCCTAACCCATCATGTCGAGGTGATATTAATCTCTTTATCCCCTGCAAAGCATAGTTATACTCTTTCATCATCATTTCTTCTTCATCAATTTCTTCTACTTTATGCAGATTTTTAATGTACCATTCCATTTCTCTCATTATATCTTTTCATATTCTGAAACAATCCCCCTTTTTGATTTTTAATACAAGTTATATTCCTTCTTCTAATTTTACTTGTTTATGTTATAGGGTGATACTTCTTCACTTTTGCCTTTCAGTAAATATTTTTGTTTAAAAATCAATTATGCTATTTTTTCATTTTGTGCATTCAACTGTTTTTCTTATTTTTCTTCCTCACTGCCATATATTATTTCATTATATTCCTTTATCAAATTTTCATATCTTTCTTTCTTTTTATTAAAAAAACTTTATATTCTCCTTCTTGTACATTTTTATATTCTACCAACCAATCAACATTGTCTTCATAAAAATAAATCATAGTCGTATGCTACTCTCATATCCTATCCATCTCCTTCTTAAACCATTCCTTTTTCATAACCTCCCCATGGAATCATTTATTTTATTTTCCTTCCATTATTATTTTTTCTGAGCAGGTATAGTCAATTTAATAGAACTGTGATCAGAAAAAATCAACTTTCAAGTTTTGAATCTTGTTTTCCTTTAAATCTTCTGAAAAAATAAAATAATCAGTCTCAGTGTTTTTATTTCCTCTGCTATACATACATTCCCTTTTCTTCTAAAGCTTCAAAACTTCACATATAATCACCTTTCTACAAATTCTAATTTCTTTATTAATTTTACCCTTCATTTTCCTGAAATTACAGTTTCAATCCCTAATTACAATTAAATTCATATTTATAGCTACATATGTCTTTATTTCTCTAAATGAACAATCTCTTCTTTTATCTCCTGCTTAAACCATTTCTCTTTCATAACTTCCTTGCACAATCTTTTATTTCTTTTTCCTTCCTTTATTATTTTTCTTGAGCAGATATAGTCAAGTTAATCACACTATGATCTAAAAAGTCATCTTTCAAGTTTTCAATCTTGTTTTCCTTTAAATCTTCTGGAAAATTAATAGAATCAATCCCGGTCTTTATATTTCCTCTCTTATACACATATTCCCTTTTCTTCTCAAGCTTCAAAAACTCCACCTTTAATCATCTTTCTATCTGCTTCTAATATCTTTATTAATTTTACCTTTCATTTTTGTCAAATTACTGTTAACCCCCCCATTTACAATTATACTCATATTTATAGCTACATACATGTTTCTTTCTCTAAAAAACATTCTCTTATTTTACTTTGTGTTGGAGCATATAAACAAATTATTCTCAAAACATCCATTCCCTTTCTTATATCACAACACACCTTATTGCTTTATAACAATGAAATCCACTTCAGACTGAACTCCAAAGAAGAAATTATGTTGTCTTATACATATCTATTAATATTCTGTTCCTTTTCTTTAAGTCCTTACTATCAATTTAAATCTTCTTTCACTTTGTTCCTTTTGATAGAACCATGTACCTTTTTTTTCTGTAAGTTTTAAAATTCTTATTTAATTTTAATTCAGACAATGTACCTTCCTTGCATGTCTCTTTTCCATCATTTCTCACCTACATATTACCCGGATATTATGTCATCACTTCTCTCGTCTTCCTCATTTATAATTTGTGTTGCCATATCCAACTGTAAAACTGCGACTTTGTCTGTAGGTCCTGACTTCTCCATCATTTGGATCAAAATTTCATCTTCTAAACCTTCTTTTTGTACTTCTGTAATCTTTATGTACAGTAATTCACTGCCTGTACAATTTGTAGCTCCAGCCACATGTTGTTTTATATCCTGTTCATAACTGGATTTACATAGTAATATTTATCACTATATTCTTATACTATACATTTCTATATTTTCCTATAACATCAATTTTATTATCCACAAAAATATTTTTGCTTGTTAAAATTTTATTTCCTCATTTATGCACTCGTTTCTCTTTTTTATCATACCCCAAAATTTATCATACATATATTTATACAATTTACTACTTCACTGACACAATGTCCAAGAGTACACTTCTCATCTCTCTCTCTGTCTCTCCTTGATATCCTCCATTACACTCCCTTCCAGTTGTTGCCCTCCAGCAACTTAACATGGAAAAGAATAGGGGTTCTTTATAAACAAAAATAACGCTTATTTACAAAATATTTGCATATTTACAAATATTTACATGTGTGTATGTGTGTGTATGTGTGTGTGTGTATATATATATATATATATATATATATATATATATACATACATACATACAAATCTGTTTGCACAATCATACTAAATTTTCATCCTTGTTTGACTCCCCCTCCTTTTTTCCATAACCACCATCTGATTTTACTTAATATTGTTGCTAAAATCCATTTACCATTAAACATAATTTCATTTATTCTTTCATTCCATATAACCATGTAACATAAAATAACTTTTAATCTATTCTTTTAACATATTCTTTACTTCTATTCTTATAATAGTCATATTTAATCATATCCATGTATATTATATCCACTTCTTTTTATTTCTTCACAAAAATCTTCTTTACATAGTTTTCCCTATATTTTTTTACTCATTTACATTTCAAAAACACATGTTCTGTGGTTTCTTCTTGACAATGGATATTGTATCACTTTTCTTCTTATATGACATATTTTCTTTTATTGGTAATTTATTTAATGCCAGTCTCCACAAAAAAATCCTGACATTCTTCTTTCTGATTGCACCATTTGCTTCTTATTTTTATAGCTTTCATTTTTTTATCTGTTAGAATTTCCCATAGTTTTACATAGTAATATTTTATCACTATATTCTTATACCATACATTGCTATCTTTTTCTATAACATCAGTTTTATTATCCACAAAAATATTTTTGCTTTTTGATATCATGTATACACTCTTTTCTCTTTTTTATCATACCCCAAATATATTATAGATATATTTATACAATTTTACTACTATCTCATATTTTTCATTTATCCAATGTAACACTTTGTACAAATTTAATGATGCAACATTAATTAACCCTAAACCACCTTCTTCTTTCTTTACATAAAAAACTCCTCTTTTTACTGTGTTTAATCAAGAACCCCATATAAATAAATAAAAGTATGCAATAATTCCTTTTCAAATACTGTTGGTAATATAAATACAATTGCTAAGTATGCTATTTTCCCATTAGTACTGAATCAAATAATCATTTTTTTTTCTGAATGATAATTTATATATTTGCCAGAAATGACAGGTTTATTTTATTTCTTCTATTGTTTTTCCCATTGAATTCTACTTACATATTTTACCATATTTTATACCTAACACAGACATTTCATTCATTGTAAAATATATAACCTGATCTTAACTACATCCCTAAGCCTTTATTTTATTTAAAACCACCCCTATCATCTCTAGACACTCATTTGTGCCAATTATTACTACTTTTATCCAAATTTTATTTTTGCAGTTATTATCATCTGCATATGTTAATAGAGCTGGAATTCTTAACCCTTCAGGTGTTATATACCACTCCTCCTTCATTTTGTAATTTATTTCACATACTATAACATTCATAACTAATGCAAATATTAAAAACTCATTGGACATCCTTGTCTTACATCACTCTTCATATGTACCTCTTAGCTTAACCAGATATTTATAATTATTTTACTTTATTATTACCACGTGTAGCATGATGTTCTATAACAACATAATAACAGCTATGAATGAAAAATTGTGCTGCGATGTAATTTATATAGCTGTATCTTCAGCATTTGATAGGGTCATACACATAACACTGATGAATAAATTAGTACAACTAGGTAATGATGTACTCTTGATAAGATAGAATGGCTTGCAAATAGGACTTGGCAAGTATCGTACAGAAACTGGACAGGTGAAATCCTTGGTTACAGTCAGGGTGTCCCACAAGACACTGTCCTAGGACCTTATTTGTTTAGATGGTATCTTTCACATCTAACTTTTTCATCTGAGGTGTTCTACAGTCTATATGCAGATGACCTGAAATTGGGTAAACTGATTACATGTGTTACAAATAAGGCATGTCTGCAAATTAACTTGACTAAATTGACCATTTGGGCACAGGAGAATAATATGCAGATAAATACATCAAAAGCTAAGTGTATGAGATTTGGTAGGCATAAATTGAAAGATGAATATTTAATACAGCGCACAGTGATTGAAACTGTAGACTCATTTAAGGACCTGGTGTATGGGTAGATTCAGCTATGAGTTTTTCTAATCATATCAACCAATTGGTTAATGATAGTATAAAAAGATTTATAAAGTCTAGGAAATCAAAAATAATGAATCAATTGTTAGTTACATTAGACCCAAATTTGAGTATGGAATAACAATAGGGAAACCCTATAAGAAAACAAGCATGAGTAAACTGGAAAGAGTACAACAGATATATACCAAGGGTATCCATGGATGTGAAAATTTAAGTTATTATGAAATACTAAAATATCTGAACTTGTACAGTGTCTCTTACAGATATCTAAGAGGAGATCTTATTCAGGTATACAGGACATTTAGTGGCAACTACCTCTAGGAATGTCCGTGGTTAACAAAAAGTACTATAGAATTGCCAACCTATGTAGAAAATTTTATAGGAATGAGAAGAGTACTAATTAGTTCTCTGACAGAGTAGGCGATGCATGGAACATACTACCAAATTACATTAAAGCAAGTACTAGTTTAGATATTTTTAAGAACAGCCTGGATACTTATTATCAGAACAAGTGTTTTGGTATATTGGCAAGCTAGAAGGGCATTAATGCCCATGCTTGAAATATTTGTATGCATGTATGTATATATTCATACAATTTTACTACTAATCTCTCATATTTTTCATTTATCCAGTTTAACACTTTGTACAAATTTAATGATGCAGCATATACTGCTGGGTTAATTAACCCTAAACCTCCTTCTTTCTTTACATAAAAAAAACTTATCTTTTTACTGTGTTTAATCAAGAGCCCCATATAAATAAATAAAGCCTGCAATAATTCCTTTTCAAATACTATTGGTAATATATACAATTGCTAAGTATGCTATTTTCCCATTTGTACTGAATCAAATAAGCATTTGTTTCTGAATGATAATTTATATATTTGCCAGAAAAGACAGGTTTATTTTATTTCTTCTATTGTTTTTTTCCCATTGAATTCTACTTACATATTTTCCCATATTTTATACCTAACACAGACTTTTCATTCATTGTAAAATATATAACCTGATCTTAACTACATCCCTAAGCCTTTATTTTATTTAAAGCCATCCCTATCATCTCTAGACACTCATTTGTGCCAGTTATTACTACTTTTATCCAAATTTAGTTTTTGCAGTTATCATCTGCATATGTTAATAGCGCTGGAATTCTTAACCCTTCAGGTGTTATATACCACTCCTCCTTAATTTTGTAATTTATTTCACATGCTATCACATTCACCCTAAGCCTTTATTTTATTTAAAGCCATCCCTATCATCTCTAGACACTAATTTGTGCCAGTTATTACTACTTTTATCCAAATTTAGTTTTTGCAGTTATCATCTGCATATGTTAATAGAACTGGAATTCTTAACCCTTCAGGTATTATATACCACTCCTCCTTCATTTTGTAATTTATTTCACATGCTATCACATTCATAACTAATGCAAATATTAAAAACTCATTGGACATCCCTGTCTTGCACCACTCTTCATATGTACCTCTTGGCTTAACCAGATATTTACAATTATTTTACTTTATTATTACCACCTGTAGCATGATGTTCTTTAACAATATAATGGCAGCTATGAATAAAACATTGTGCTGTGATGTAATTTATATAGCTGTAACTTCAGCATTTGATAGGGTCATACACATAACACTGATGAATAAATGAGTACAACTAGGTATTTATGTACTCTTGATAAGATAGCATGGCTTACAAATAGGACATGGCAAGTATCGTACAGCAACTTGACAGGTGAAATTCTTGGTTACAGTCAGGGTGTCCCACAAGACTCTGTCCTAGGACATTATTTGTTTAGATTGTATCTTTCACATCTAACTTTTTCATCTGAGGTGTTCTACAGTCTATATGCAGATGACCCAAAATTGGGTAAACTGATTACATGTGTTACAGATAAGGCAAGTCTGCAAATTAACTTGACTAAATTGACCATTTGGGCACAGGAGAATCATCTGAGGTGTTCTACAGTCTATATGCAGATGACCTGAAATTGGGTAAACTGATTACATGTGTTACAGATAAGGCATGTCTGCAAATTAACTTGACTAAATTGACCATTTGGGCACAGGAGAATAATATGCTGATAAATACATTTAGTTAGTTGTTAGATACATTAGACCCAAATGTGAATATGGAATAACAATATGGAAACCCTATAAGAAAACTAGCATGAGTAAACTGGAAAGAGTACAATGGATATATACCAAGGGTATCCATGGATGTGAAAATTTAAGTTATTATGAACTTGTACAGTGTCTCTTACAGATATCTAGGAGTAGATGTTATTCAGGTATACAGGACATTTAGTGACAACTATCTCTGGGAATGTTCGTGGTTAACAAAAAGTACTGTAGAATTGTCAACCTATGTAGAAGATTCTATAGGAATGAGAAGTGTACTAATTGGTTCTCTGACAGATTAGCCGATGCATGGAACAAACTACCAAATTACATTAAAGCAAGTACTAGTTTAGATATTTTTAAGAACAGCCTGGGTACTTATTATCGGAACAAATGTTTTGGTATATTGGCAAGCTAGAGGGGCATTAATACCCGTGCTTGAAATATTTGTATGCATGCATGTATGTATGTATTACACTGGCATACACAGTTTCCTTTCTCACTTATATTCTTTTATTATTACCCATAATATTTGATGTCCAGTTTTATCAAATGCCTTATTAAGGTCTCCTATCATGATTTTTGCTTCTTTTTTTCTATTCATAATATCGTGTCTATGTCACATAGTTGAAGGTCTATAACTCCAAACACCTAATGGTTGAACCATTATGTTTGAAGTTACAAAACTTCGACTACAGAAAAAAAAAAAAAAAAACAACGGACAACAAAATAAATTGTTGCAATCAGGGGGGCAAGCACCCCTGCATCCTCCCACCCCACTACTTAAATATACCAACTGTGAGATCACACCACATTGAACAAAATGGAAACCTCCACTTATGGAAATTTCCATTCCAATGCTCGAACTTTTACAAATTCAAACTTATGGTCTCGACCATATGTTTTTCGAACTTGTAAAAGTTTGACTACGTGATAAGAACCCCATAATATCAGGAACATTTTCTCTAACTATCATTAATAATTCTTGACAACCCTTCCCCTTTATACTATAAATGCTATCATCCATATTTTCCATTTGAGTTTCAAATCTCTTTTGTATTATTTTCATAAAGATCTTATAATCATTAATCAATACTATCAGTCTTCAGTTTTTTAATTGTCTTCTTTCTTCTTCCAATGAATTTAAGTATTCTACTACATAATTCTTTATATATAAAACCCACATTTAACCATTCATTCAAAATCCTTAAAAATATATTTACTTGCCCTAATACTCTATCTTGCTCATTTAAAGAAATCTCCTTTTCCAACTCTTTATTTTCTTTTCCTGTTAACTTTTTTACTTTCCATTTTTTTCAATACCTTTTTTTTCTTTAAACATTTCTTGTACATATTGTACTACACTAGTCATAATCTTTCCATGAGTTCTTTCTATTTCCCATTTTACATTTTTATTTCCCTTACTGCACTACCATTTTCCTTTATTAATCTGCTTAACTAATTTGATACTTCTTCTCTTTTTCTTTTAAAAATATTTTTGTTTATGTGGCAATTCAGGTATTTGTTTTTGATTTTTTTCATATAATTATTTTCCCTCTGTCGAAGTTCTCTCTATCATTATGTTCTAAATCTTCCAATGCATCATTATATGCTCTTTTATATTTTTTATCTGTTCATTTCTAACATCTTATTGCCACTGTAAAAAACATTTTTTTATATTTTTCCTCAAATATCATCCACCATTCAGACCAATTTTTATAAAATGTTTTCATATTAATATGATCTTTTCATAACTGTATTACTAATCTCTTTCCTTCTTCATTCCATGCTTTCTCATTTATCCTTAGTCATTTGCCTATTTATATATATTCCTTATTTTCCATTATCTCTAACCATGGTGCAAGATGATCAGAAAATCCTGTTTCAACTACCTCCCTTTCTTCTAGAACTAAATCTTTTGATACTATAAAATAATCTATTTCAGTTCTATACATACCCCTTTTGTAAGCCCATTAATTTTTGTCCCAAACATTTAACTTACCACATCTCATAACTTCTAACATTTTCTTATATAATTTCCTTACTTTTTGGGCATGCCTCTTAAATCACAAAGTCTCCTGTTAGTATAATAGTCATATTTATCATGACATAGTCTAAATAAGCTTTCCCTTTTTTTACAGTTAGTATAAGCATATATTGTTATAATTCTTTCCATTTTAAATCCACAATGGTTAATCTTCCCATTTTTTTTCTAAAATTATATATAATATTTTTAGTGTATTTCAAAGGAATGTGGCTATTACAGAACATGTCTAATTCCCCAAATGCCATATTAACTTTCTTCCTCATAGTTTCTCTGTTTGTAATCTTTCATTTGTTAAAAATCTTGTGTCTTCTAACATAATTACATCTACATCACATGTATTACACCACTCCAAAATTCTTATTCTTCTTTTTTTTTTTTTAACAAAAAAAAATATTAAATTATCACATATACATTTTTATGAATGAAAAGCAAACCACATTAACAGAATTTTAGTTGCAAACATTATACATCACAGACCCTGTTGAGACTACTGTAGTTGTAAACATTATACATCACTTATGATATATCCAGTCACTCTCAGTTAAGTATTAGATAGCTCATTCAAATCCTGCCTTCTTTTAAATCTTGTTCCTCCTATGCATATAATGTTCCCACAGTTCCAAATGTTTCCTATGTAGTTTGCTCATTCTCTTTTCTAAAGCTCCCAGTTTCAGTTGCTCTATCTCTGTTACTATATTCACTTCTTATAGTACACCAGTTTGCTCATGCAGTATCTCTGACAGAAATGTCTACAGGGAATCTTTAAAGTCTGCCAACTTATTATAATCCTAGAAAATATGTTCCCAGTTACCTCTTTCTTCCCCATCACACCTCCAACATTTGCAGTCTGGCTGAGGAAAAAAATCTTTGGAGTCAATTTGGGATCTAAAATTACCTATGTAAGCACTTCCAAGCAAATATCCTAAATCTTCTAGACATTGTTGCATATTTGGGAGATGTATATATATTCCCCATTCTCTCTTTGTGAATTGCTTATCCAATCTCTCTTCCCAATCCTTTCTAAGTTCCTCTGATTGATTCTTATATATAATTGTCATGCAATATTTTATATGGTCTACTAATTAATCATTTATTAAAGGCAGTGTCTGTTCTTGATTCTATTAAAACTCTACCAGTGCTGGTCTTTTGTTTGGGCACCCACCTGTTTCCTTCTCTTTGCATATATTTTGATATCAATCCTTGATAGGGAAGGGAATCTCTAACCTGCAGTCCAAATGAATTCTTGGTGTCTTCCCATTTTATTACCCTTACCTTTCTAGTTATTTGCTCCGAGTACCTTGGATCATTTGCCAGTTTTCTCCAAGAAATTCCACCCCTCTTCCCTATTGTCTGTATCCCTAATTGCAGCCATCCCTATAAAATTCCTATTCTTCTTAATACTATTCATATTTGCAGAAAACACTCTAAAATTTTCATTTTCCCTTTTCCTTAAAGTTATGGTTTCATAAGTTCATAGCTAATTACTAGTCAAGCTTTCTTAATAGGCCTTTCCAGGCCTAGCCAATTTCCTTCCCTAAGGTGAGAGTCAAACACCTTAACCACTATACCAAGTCCCAATCATTAGCTGTATATATTCTTTTTCGTCCATCTCCTTTCATTTTTCTTTTGTAAGTATCCCTTAAAAATGTTCTTTTTCTGGATTTTACCCTTTTACCAGTAAAATTATTTTTCCCTTTTACTACCTCCCAATTAATTTCTGTATCACTTATTTCAGAACCTTCTTCTATGCCCTCTTTTTTTATCCTCTACTTTTCTTCTAGTTCTACTACTTCTAACATTTTTTCTTTCTGTTTATTTTCTTCTCTTTTTATTTCCCTTACTCTTATATTAATTTTTACAATCCATCCATAAATGTCCAAATTTATAACATTTCAATTCACATTGTTTCAAATCATGTCCCATTTCCCCATAAATATAACATTTCCCTTTGTCATAGTTACTTATCAAATGTTCTTCTTTTCCACACAAAAAATGTTTTGGGTTGTCCCCAGTATTTTACAACACTCCTGTACATTTGTCATGCTTGGTAATATATATATATATATATATATATATATATATATATATATATATATATATATATTGTTTCTCTTTCTATTTTAACACAATATTATAATCTCAGCCACCAGTCTATCAACCCCCTTTATCGTAAACATTTGGAATGTCTATGCCCTTCAAAGTCTCTCTTTTTACCTTTGTTCAAAAATTGTACGTGAGTTTTCTTTTTTGTTTCCCTGTTAAATGCTTTTACCACATAAAGATTTCATGGGTTACAGTCTTTATGTTTTTCATATTCTCCAAGAAAATTTGCCATTGAAAAAAATAGTTTCATATATAATGTCGCAAAATGTCTCTTTGTTAATAAGAACAAATGTTCTTACCTCATGTGCTTTTATACCCAAAGGCGCTATTAACTTGTCTCACATGTCATACCTGTCAGTTTCTTTGTCTTCTTTACTTTGAATCCCTACCACCTATTTCTATTTTCATTTTATTCTGCCTTCTTTTCTGCTACTGCATTTTTGCCTTCTTTTACTTTCTCTGCATATGTTTTTTCATCTCATTACCTTCTGGATTGTCTCTTCATACTTCTTTTGTATTTTCTCCATAATATCCCCCAGAAAACATTTCCTTCATTATCTGGCACACTCTGTGCTACCATTACTTTAAGTAAATCATCCACTCAGCTCTCCTGACTGGAAGATTCTAATTATATATCCATCATTTGCTGACTTATCCCCATCAAACAGGTTTCTTTGAAACATTTCCCCACAATCCTGCACATATTCTCTGGTCTTGATATTTGCTTTCTTCTTCATTTATTTCACCACCTCATCATCTCCTTCTCCCTCCATCTGCCTCTCCCTCTGTGCCTGTAATAGAAACAGGAAGCGCTCCTCCAAAATGGGTCCCACTCACAACCATGATGAGTAGGGGTTCTTTATTAAATTCACAAATATAGTATATACAATTATATATACAAGTTTCACAGCATATTTACATTTACAATATTTGCAATTTCATATAAATAATATGAATATTTTTTAAGCTTTTCATACTTTCAATCCCCACTTCTTTTCCACAACCAAAATTTTATTTTTTTTCAAACTTTCTGACAATACCCATTTCCCATTATATTTTATCTCATTAATTCTTTCATTCCATATGATCCATATTATGCAAAACAACTTTTCATCCAATCTATGTCATTTTGTTTCACATTTTCATAATATCCATACTTAATCATATCCATATTTATATGCTCAACATTTTCAGTTCCTTTAAATATTTTATCACATATTTCTTTCCACAATTGATATACCCTTTTACATTTCATGAAAACATGTTCAGTTGTCTTGAACTCTCCACAATATGTGCAAATTCTGTATTTTATTGTTTTGTATGACATGTTTGCTTTAATTGGGAGATTATCTATTGACAATCTCCATAGAAAATTACATTCCACATATTTTTTACATTTTTTTTATTCTTGCTTTTACTGCTTTTACTTTTTATCACCTGTATGCTCCCAGGGGTAAACATAATAGAATTTTTTTCATTATATTTTCATACCACGTTTTCTATTCTTTTCTATATTTCCTAAATCAATCTTCCATAATAGTATTTTTTTCTTGATATAGCTTTATCAGTGTGCAACAAATCATTTTACTTCTTTTTAAACAATTAAGCCTTTCCCACATTGATTTATATTTCTTCTCTACAATCGTTATTAACAATTTTCCTTTGTCTTGCATTCCTTTCAATACTTTATGTACGTTAATGAGGATATATATTGAACTCCTGTATCCTGTAAACAGAGGTCACTAAAGAAGGTGTTTGTACTCTCAATCAGCCACACAGTGAACTTTCAGAGTTTCATATTACAATATTTTTATTTATTTTTTGTTAGCTTAGGTAGTCAGGGAGAGCAGGCAAGGATATCAGCAGACGAGTATGGCAACTGACAAGGAGCAAATTGCCCTAGAATATATTGCAACTCAAGACGATTTTGCCTATCTCTTCTGTTTGCTATCCCCTTTTACCACTAGGTGGCAACAGCTACCAAATGTATAAGCTAGTACAACATTACTATCCTGAAGTTTTTCTTACCAACACGCTGGTAGATATTTAAAATCCTACTCCCTATTTCTAAAACTGTTAAATATCCACTCCTTCCTTGCTAAGCAACCCACATTTAAAGTTAGTCTACATTATTTTCCCATAAAATATAATTAAAAACCTTCTTACTATAGCTACTAAACTGCAGTTTGCTGATACTTTTTCTGGTGTACTCACTTCTTTTGCTCTTATCCCGCTCCGTTCACCCTATGGGCTCACTCCGCTCCCCTACCCTGCCCCCAATTTCCACACACCCCTAGTGCTCCTATACTTATAGTCCACATAGTAACACCCCCTGCTACAACACCCTACCACCATCCCTCAGGTATCAAGTCCACTCCCACTTCCATACCACACCCTCCTACTTACAACCTTCCCCTCTCGTAAAACCCAGACAAATCATGCAAGGCATACTACCACTACTACTAACTCTCACTACTCTAGCCTACATCGCATCCATACACACTAACATACCATTAAACAGTACCTTCCACAAAACACACACACACACACACACACACACACACACACACACACACACACACACACACACACACACACACACACACACAACAATATTGTAATCTACTCCACACTATTTAATAATAGCTCATTATTTTATGTACACAAAACACACACCACACTACCTCTCAGTAGACAAACAGCATCTGGCATAAATACAGACCTAGCTCACACTATAAAACTATTCCATAAAGAATGGCTACTGATCTCAGGAGACATACAACCCAACCCAGGTCCATGCAACAAAATTCTCTCACACAAACAGAAGTCCGACCTACTTATTATTAACCTAAACTCAAGAAGTATATCTAACAAACTACATGACCTACATGCATTCATAGCCCACTACTCCCCAGATATACTAACCATTACTGAGATTTGTCTAAAACCCAGCACCCAAAATGAAGAAATTCTCCCCCCAAGGTTATAGCATCCTAAGGCAAGACAGAGATACCAAAAAGGGAGGTGGAGTTACAATTTTATTTAAAAACACACTTAACCTCCAGCCTCTGAAAACCCCACTTCCCAAATTTCAGAATGCTGAAACATTAAGCTCCGTTATGTCCCTCAAAAACAAAAAGAGAATCAACATTCTCTGCAGTTATACTCCTCCAGGAAATAACTCACCTATAATAGAGGAAATGTTACAATGGGCTACAATCAACCTGCCCCAAGAAACCATCCTGCTAGTAGACCTAAACCTAGACTGGCTAGCCTGCAACTCCAACAATCCCTCAAACCATATTAACTTATTTGGATTCTCACAACTAATCCAAGAACCCACCAGAGCTGACAAAAAATCCCAAAAACATTCCATTCTCGATTGGACTTTAGTTAATTTCCCCAAAGAAAATTATCATGTGGGCTGCCCACCTGATGAACTGAGTGACCACTGCCCCACATTCCTCCTTCGTAAACAGGTAAACATACCCAAACTCATACTGTACAAGGAAACTAGAGATGAGCACAAGGTAAATCCACAAATCCTTAACAGCATGTTACAACAATGTTACTGGCACCCACTACAAACTCTTAGCATTAGACCAGGCAGTTGAGTTTTTCAACAGTACTTTTATGAATGTTCTAAATATAATAGCTCCCATCAGGAAACTTAGAACAAAAGTTAACTATGCCCCTTGGCTAAATAGGGCCACAACAGCCTTACTAAACGCCAGAGACAATGCCTGGAAAATCTGGAAAAAGAACAACACTAGCTAAGATAGACAAAATATCAACAACTTCGGAATCAGGCCAAAAAACAAACAAAAATGGATAAACAAAACTACTTCCTAGGTATCCAAATTAAACATTCCAAAAACCCCCAAAAGTTCTGTCAAGCTATTAATTCCCTTCTGAAACCCGGCAAAGCTACCACCCCAGCTCCCAACATCAATACTAATAATGACAGCATAGCATTTCAATTCAACCATCACTTCACAGAATCTATTCTCTCATTATCTACCCAGCTGTCTAACAATAACTCTATATTCACCCCAACTAGAGATCACAATAATATACCCTCCTTTACACTCTGACCTGTACCAACCTCCACAACTAAAAAACTACTCTGAAAACTAAAACCTACCACTCTTGCAGCAGATGGTCTACCCACTAATTTCCTAAAACTAGCTGCAGAGTCCCTAGCCTACCCTGTCTCAATTCTTATAAACTGCTCCATACAAGAAGCTTACATCCCACAACTATGGAAAGTGTCATATATTATTCCCCTACACAAATGCAGCAACTCCTATGAGCTATCAAACTACTGCCCCATTGCTATCCTATCCCCTCTTTCCAAGCTCCTGGAGAAATGTATTCACACCCAAGTAATGCACTTCTTAAACTCACATAATATCCTCTCCCTCACACAGCATGGCTTCCACCCAAACTGTAGTACAACTACTGCTCTTATGTCCTTTACCAACCAGGTTAACCAACTCAGAAACAACAACAACTTCATATCAGCCATATTCTTAGATCTATCTAAAGCGTTAAACATGGTCTCGCATAACCTACTTTTAGGCACTCTATCCACCATGTCCTTTGCCCCCTCCACTACTTCCTGGTTGAAATCTATATCTCTGATAGAAAATAATCAGTCAAATGGCAAGGTGTACTATCACTATCTACTACCAACTACTATAGGCATTCCACAAGGATCAATACTGGGTCCTCTACTATTCACCATTTTCACCAACAAACTACATACCTCCACCCTGCATGCATTACTTATATAGTACGCAGATGACTCAACCCTAATCTGCTCAGCACCATCCATAACCACTCTTCAAAAGCTTACCCAAGAATCCTTCTGCTTCGTCGAAAAATGGATTACTGATATCCAACTGATTCTAAACCCCAACAAGACCAAATTACTTCTTTTCACCCCAACAAATCCAGAACCACATCTCCTTCCTTCACTATCACCTCCAAAAATGGCACCACAATGTCTCCCTCCCCCCATACTAAGCTCCTCGGTGTTGAAATAGATAAGGATCTTCACTTTGATGTCCATATCTCTCAAACCATTAAAAAGGTACATAAAAATTAGGAACTGCATACAAACACAAACAGTTCCTGTCAGACCAAGCACGAATCACCCTAGCCCAAACCCACCTTTTGTCTACCCTAATGTATGCATCATCAATCCTAACCCACATCAGGAAAACAGACCTAGACAAACTAGAATCATGTTACAATAAAATTGCAAAATTTGCCAATAACTCCGCTTTTAGAAGTCATCACTGTCTTGCCCTAAAGGAGCTACAGTGGTTAGAACTCCCTCAGTTAATTAGTTACCACCAACTAGTGCTCATCTTCAACATACTAAAGAATCCCCACAAAACTCCAGCCCTAAACCAACTACTAAACCAATATTTAGCAAACTGTCCTCTACGCTCATCCAACAAAACCCTGCTCTGTATATCCAAAGCCAACAGTACTGCAGGGAAAGCTCTTTTCTCTCATACCATCACTAGGAAATGGAATAACCTCCCACAAAATATCTCTTCAGCACCATCTATCTCACTGTTCAAAAAGTCACTTAAGTCATACCTCTTGCAATCCTGGCTCTGTCCTTGCATCACATAAATGCTTTCCTGCTCTCCTCCAATTCTTGCTACCTTCCTCTCCTCACTGCTTACTATCTCTATTATACAGTACTCAAATACTCCCATACAGGGCCTACTATGTGTAAATTATTATGTCTTGTGTGATGTCTCTTTTGATTGCATCAGCTAATGTGGAGTCTTTTTCTCCAAAATACTGCCATCCAGGGTCTACTATGTGTAAATTAAGCTTGCTTGGAACAAACCATTGTATGATATAGCTTTTCTCCCTGGGCCTCCGCTGTAAATGGACCTTGTTCCAGTCGGACTTTCCCGGTAAACAAATGTAAAATAAAATAAAATAAATAAATAAATTGGCTGAGATGTGCCAAGACAAAGGACTGGTGCATGCCAAACTGACTAAAGCAGAAATTATTGCAGCCTTAGTCACAGCTGCATCACAGACCAGCAACCAGGAGGACAAACAGACTGGGCTTGGGGATGTACAACTGTCAGAAAATGGACAGTTCAACTTTGCCTCAGAGGACTTAAAAATCCATCTGGAGTTGAAGAGACCTGAACTGGGGGTCAAATGTTTGGAAATGGAATCAGCAGAGAGACTGAGACATCTGGAGGCCAAAGAAAACGAGACACTGAGATGTTTGGAGGCTGAAGACAATGAGAGGCAGAGGCAACATGAAAAGGTGATGCTGACTCTTCACCAGGGTCATGGAGGTAATGGGGAAGGGAATAACCGAACCCCAGAAGCAACAAAGGTCAGTAAATTTCTTCCTCAATTTACAGAAGGTGATGATTTGGATAATTTTATTCATATGTTTGAAAGGGTATGTAAATAGTATAATGCTGACCAAGGGCTCTGGGTATTGTTCCTGAACCCCTTACTCTATGGTAAAGCTGTAACTGGTATTTTTAAATTGTCTGATACTGATTGCTTAAATTATAATACTTTTAAAAAGTGTTTATTAGAGTGTTTTAAGTTAACACCTGAAGCTTATAGAAAAGGTTTTGTGAGCATAGACGCAAGGCAGATGAAACCGTGTGTGAATATATTGCAGAGTTAAGCACTTGTTTTCATAGATGGGTGAATGGGTGTCAGGTCACCATTTTTGAAGGACTGGCAGTCCTTTTGGTGAGGGAGCAAGCCCTTAGCACTTTGCTTAAGGACATGAGAATCAGGTTAGTGGATAGAAAATGTAACACAGCAGGTGAGTTGGGGAAAAAGGGAGACCTATACCTAGCAAGCAGGGCATCACTGCACAGGAAAGGGATACCCAGTGCTGCTCATTGGCCTAAGGGAGCCCATGGTGGGCAGCCTAAACTGCCCCAACAGAGTCCGCCAGCAACAGGTGAAGCCACTAGTCCAGGTACACAGCCAGGACCAAGGGTTAAATATTTTAAATGCAACCAGTGGGGTCATGTAGCATATAAATGTCCATGAGGGCAAGGTGGAGAACAAAAGGTGGGAGAGCCAGTTAATGGGAATGACAGAATGCCAGCAGTAAGTTGTCTGGAGACAACATGGGTACCAAACTACCACAAGAGGTTATATCCTATCTTAGTGGATGGGAAACAGTACTCTGCTAAGAGAGACACAGCCTCTGATCTAACCATTATAAAACCTGCAATGGTTAAAAAGGAGCACTGCTTGTTTGGGCAGGCTACTCCATTCAGAACTTTAGGAGGGATCCCATTCCAAATACCTTTGGCTAGGGTTCACCTTGACTGGGAGGGTGGAAAAGGAAGCAAGCAAGTAGGTGTGTTTAAGAATATCCCTGCAGGTGTCCTGCTAGGGGATGGAATAATTTTGCTAATGCACTACCTTGTGTCCATGCAGTTATACGCAGTCAGGCTTAGAGACATACTTGTGGGTCTGTTAGCCTGGGGGGACCAAGCAGACCTCACATTTGAAACCAGGACTGGTGAGGTTGCTACTTCAGGGAGGGAGCTACCCTGTAGCAGTGAGACTGAAGGTGAGCCACAGCTGTTGGTGGGTTCTGATGTTGCCTTGGACAGAGTGACTGCAAGAGAAGAGGTGAGTAGTAGTACCCAGGCTGACAGTGAGGTACAGCTGTCAGAGAATACTAGACTTCCTGTGGAAGAGGAGCTGGGAAGGGTTACAAAGAGAGAGGTGAGACAGGCTCAGCTCTCAAACTCTACATTACAAGGCTGAGGTAGGTAGCTAGTCAGGCACCTGATTCGCAAGGAAAGGGGGGATCTGTATACTGGGGCAAAGGGTTACTGTACAGAGAGTGGACCCCTGAGGGAGGGCCAGAGAGTGAGAGAATGCAGCAGTTGGTAGTGCCCAGAGCCTACCATCTGGCATTTCTAGCCATAGCCCATGATATTTCCTTTGCAGGCCATATGGGCATAAAGCATACAAAGAGACTTATTATGCTAAACTTTCATTGGCCTGGGATTTACAGAGATGTAATGGGGTGCTGCAGGACCTGTGAGCAGTGCAAAAAGGAAGGCAAGGCAGGAGACAAGGTGAAAGCTACTTTGATGCCTTTGCCTGTGATTGAGGAGCCATTTCAGAGGGTAGCTATGGATATTCTGGGGCCTCTCAGTACCTCAAGTTTCACAGGGAAGAAGTATATCTTAGTGGTAGTAGATTATGCTACCAGATACCCCGAGGCAGTGGCTCTGTTCTCCATTGAGCCTAAAAAGGTGGCAAATGCTTTGTTAAAGATTTTCAGCAGAGTAGGTTTACCAAAAGAAATACTGACTGACAGAGGTGCCAATTTCATGTCAGACCTGCTGGGTTGTCTGTGGAAGCACCATGGGGTGAAGCACCTAAAGACCCCCCCCTACCATTCCCAGACTAATGGTCTGGTAGAGAGTGTAAACTCTACACTAAAGACCATGCTACAGGTATTTGCAGACCAGTTTAAAAGAGGGAGTGGGACAAATATTTGCCCCATCTGTTGTTTGAGGGAGAAAGGGAACTCCATACCTTGGATTTTACAGACAACTGACATACTGTATTGACAAAACTAAATCATTCAGATTTTTGGATCAAATTGTTAATTTCTTGTGAAGGTAAGAACAAGGGGGCAACCTGTGTCAATGCAAACTATTCCCAAATGGTTGCCTAAGGCTGTTACTTTTTTTGTACTTGCCATAGCAAAAGTATTCCAGACAGAGTTACAGACATAGTTAATGCCCACTCTACGTGGGCCTTTCCTTCATCTATGGCTTTTTGGAATGGGTTGGATTCTAGAAGTATTCTAGGAGCTGTTACTTGTTCCTCTGGCCATACTTTTACAAAGCGCTATAAGCTTGATTTCTTCTCTATGTCCAGATTAAACTTTGCTAGAACCATTCAATGGGGGCTCCTGGACTCTTCTCCTTCCACCTCCCAAATGTAGTTAACTAAAGTAATCTACCTATATAACTAAGGCTACTGCATCAGTGATCAATATGATGAAAATAGTACAGTTGTAGAGGTAAAACCTACCCTAAGAGTAGATGCTTGAATGATCACTGCTGCAGTAGTCACTCCACCCTCCACCTCCTGTGCTTTTTATTCCAGGTGTTCTTTTTATTCTGTGGTTCCTAATATTGCCCTTTCAGGACTCACCATCTCCCGAGCTGTTGGCAGGAAGCTTTGAAGGGCTTTGTGCTTAGACCTGCCTTTTAGTCAGCTCAGTTTGAGGTGTCTGACGGTTTGGGTGCATGGAAGGTGCCCTGAATTTGGAAGCTAGCTGCCTGTTATATCCTTGGCAGGATATAACTCATATAGCTGAGACTACTGCAGCAGTAATCATTCGAACATCTGCTGTTATGGTGAGTTTTACTAATACAGCTGTAATGTCTTTTGAATCTGATCAAAGTGGGAGCAACATTTCAGTGTGATGGGGATTATTCTCTTAGAAACATAGTATACTTTGTCAGTGATCATCAGGACCATAAGAGAACTAGCCTTATACACCTCCCAAATCAAGTAGGACCATACATGATAGCCCCTAGTGTAAATTTGTGTATCCCTCCAGTCATCAACATACACATTTTTTTTCCAAACTCCTTTATTGAATTATCACTTTTGACACAGGCAAATTTACATTCATATAAAAGTAATCAAACTATATTAACATAACAAACATTATACTTTACATATATTGCTATATATCATATAAGCTAAGCAATATTATATAAATGATTCAATTATTGCCTTTTTTAAACAAGACATATGTTTATTAAACCAACACTTACTACACAGGCAATCATACATTAATATAAATGAAAACAAACCACACCATCACAATCCTAGTTGTAACCATTTTACATCACAGACTACACTGACACACACTCCCAGTTGCATCTTGAGTCTAACATGGATACCATGTGGAAAAGGAGTGAAACAGAACTAAAGAAGAATGCGGAAGCTGTTTTTCATCATGACTGTTTAACAACTTGAGCAATGTCTTTTTTGTATTAATAATTACTGTTTTTATCTTGTATTCCAATATTTTTAATAGCTGTCTCTTTATGTTTTGGGTTAGATATTTTCATTTGTTCTTTTTTACTCAGGACAGTTTTCAAATTGCTGCAATTTCCTTTTCATCATCTATTAACTGTAATTAATTGAGAATGTGTTCATTTGCACGCACACATACACACATATATACTGTGTTTATGTTTACCATTTGTTTTAAGTATATTTAGTAATTATAGTACTTTAAACTGGGATTATTTTGTGGTCTTCAAATGGCTGTTGAGATACTAAACTGGGAGGATAACTCCTCTCTCCCAATTTATTTCAAAACTCCTTTATACAGAGCATTACTACTTTCTCCATATGAGCTGAACGTCTAGTTATAAGTCATGATAGATTTTATTTCAGAGAAGAAGGGATTCAAGCATCTATGTATTTATACAATTTTGACTTATTGGTCTTTATACAGTTTTGCTTTGTTTGATCAAGTTTTCCTAACATTTCTTTTCTCCTTTCTCTTGGTCTCTGTTAGCATTCAATTATCTCTATACTTGAACTTGATATGTTCTATGTTGTGCCATCACTATTATGTTTCTTTGTTTCCTTAGATATTTTACTACTATGTTTAACTTCTAGTCCTACTACTTTGTATTTTATTGTTATATATTATGTATCATTTCTGTGCACTACCATGTGGAGCTTTTCTCCCTGGGTCTTCATTGAAAACGGGCTCCTGGCCCACTCGGACACTACCCGGTTAACAAATGTAAATAAATAAATAAATAGTAAATAAAGAAATATTATTTTGCTAAGTATTTAGCACAGTATCTGTTGACAAGCTAGAAAACATACTTATCATTTTTGCTTTTATTAACTGAGGGCTAACGCAATTGCCTTGGCCATAATACCTAATGCAGTAAGTTCTTTAATGGAATAACCGAAGTGCTGAGTAACTATTTTCATACCAGAGAAGACTAGACAGATATTTTGTTTTGTTTGAACGGTATTGTGATTAAAATGATGATTTGTGTGTGTGTGTGTGTGTGTGTGTGTGTGTGTGTGTGTGTGTGTGTGTGTGTGTGTGTGTGTGTGTCTGTGGGGTGGGGGCACATATGCTAGCAAGTCTGAGTAAGTGTGCTAATTTTTTTTATTGAGCAGAAAGTTTACTCATAAACACAGTGGTCACCTTGTAAAGCTTTCTACGTAAAAATTATTAACTTTCAGAGTAATTACTTCATACAGAAAGCTATAAATATATTTGCTCTAATTATTAACATCTTAAAAAATATATTTAAAACAGTTTCTCTTTAGGAACATAAATTGTACTATAAAGTGGAGAAACTACCACTTTTCTTTTGACCTTTGTAGGAAGTATTAATGATATTCAGTTTATTCCCCAAAGAAATTAGCAGATAACTCTCAGGTGTAAAGAGCCATTGTTTCTGTTCCCCGTGGTATATTACTCCTGTGGGCTGTCCACATTTCAAGCTAATGAAACCATTTGGCAATAGTGGTCTGAGAGAAAGACTACTAGCATTAAAACTACTTATTATAAAAAATATGATACAGCAAAAATATAGTCCTCAAAAGGTGCTGGCTCTCCTTGTAATTACATTTTTGTTGCCAATACACTAATGCCAGATCCAGGCCATCTCCCTGTTAAAAGTCCAGCCTAGCCTACAGTTTTATTTAATTGTTAAGTTTCTTTTCTCCCTACAATATGGTTCCAGTATTGTTTAGGTACCAAAACCTGCCTGCACTTTATAAAATATTCTTTCCTTGGCTTGGGACCAAAGGAGGGGATTTCTCCAGCCACATTTTTAAGCTTAACTTCTCATATACTTTGGCAGTAGAATTTACTTTCACATGAATATGAATATTCATATGAATATGCCTTCTGGACTTACCACAGATAAATGAAAATCTGTAGTTTTTTCTGTCAGGTACTGCCCACAATCTTGCACAGACAATCATTCCTGCTGATGTCAGCAGGTCGGCAGCTACTATTCAAAAGAGGAAGGCAGAGTTGTGTAACCATTTTGCAACTGCCTTTATTGCAGAGAGGAAGAGAAACAGTATCAGTACACCTAGTTCAGTGATGGCGAACCTTTTGGGTTTGGCGTGTCAAAAATTTGGAAAATGCCTAACTTGACTCTGCACGCGTGTCACCCCCCCAACAAAAAATAAATAAATAAAATAAAATAAAAATAAATAAAACAGCATGACTCTCAGTACATCAGGGATATATCTCAACAGAATTAGGGACAAATCTAGAAATAAGAGATATGGACAGTTTTAAACTACTAGTACTATTAATTTGAGACACTGACAGAAAAAAATGAACATGAATTAATATATATTTTTTTAAGTAAAATTAGTCTATAAATCTAATTATTGCCATTATTAAGTGTAAAAAATTGCCAGTTTTAGCAGGGATTAAGAGGGATAGTTGAGAGGAATGTAAAACAGCACACTCCTAGAAATGCAGACCACTTACCCTTTGCAGAAGTGTAACCATGAAGAGAAAACAATGTCAGCATCGCCCTTTGCAGACTCTATTGAGAAAGTATACAGAAATAGTGTTTCAGGTTAATAACTTCCTTACCTCTGCAGAACTGTTGTTGAACTGGATCCTGGAACAAAATAATTCAATGCATTCCAGACAAGCAACATATACAAAAGCAGTTTATTTGATAACTCGGGTGTTGGTAAATGCTGGTGTGTCACCCAAAATGCTGTGGTGTGTCACCTTTGACACACGTGTCATAGGTTCACCATCACTGACCTAGTTGATAGAGTTACCACTTTGTCCCACTTTCTGCAGAGCAGTCCTGATGTGGGCAATTCTGTCCGGGGGGGGGGGGGCGGTAATGAAAAACCTCTTCATATTTTACAAAGAAAAATATTTTCTGACTATTCTCTAAATGGCATAGAAATCTGTGATACTACATTGAAATCATCTTAATATCATATGAAGTAATATAAACAACAAACATTGCACACCACAGAGTTTTTATTTTGGTAATAAGATGAATATAATTATTTCCCATTTGATGTTGGCATGGTTTGTCCTGTGCAATCTCAAGGTTCAGTAACAATCTTCCACTTTTGGCAGCCAAAAGATGGTAACCTTAATAGCTGACTACAATTTTGGTATAATAATCCACATGTAAGCAGTATTTTCCTTAAATGCAACAGTTTTATAGAAAGTAGTATTAGTCTTTTATACAGAACAACTGATTTGTCATGCTCAAGGGTTATGGTTTTGATGAAATGATAATACATGATTATATAATAAATCAGTTGGTAGGAATGCACCTGAAGTAGGAAAATGTTATATACAAAGGCATTTGTGTATCAGAAAAAAAAAAAAAAATATATATATATATATATATATATATATATATATATATATATATATATATAAAAACACAGCTTCAAGAACAGATAGTTGCATAGTTGCACCTTTCTTTTGAACTATGCTTGTAAAATACTTTTAAGAAAAAATAGCAATAAAAAAATGATCTCGCATCTCCCTACTGTTGCAGACATCGGCGAGTAGCAGAACCAGTTCTCTGAAGTGTTGATTAACACTTTTTTGATTACATTGACAGCTTTGTCACCTCTGGAAGAGCATGGGGAAAGTCTGTTAGTGCTTTCAGGACTACAAGTATGGCAATCTTTACAAAAGTTTTCATTTCAGTTGTATTCTGCGGATGTGTCTGCAAATAACTTAAATCAACCTCTGAGAGAAGTGTATATGATGTTCATTCATAAAAAAATAATAAAATATGTAAGCACTCTTTCTACAGAAGGTACATAAGATCCATGTGACTCATACTACTGCCATTGTGTCTAAACTGAACAAGAAGACAACATCACTTCCTTATGTCTAGCATGACTCATATAAAGGGGACTTGAAATAGATTTTGGAAAGGGGACAAGAAAGCACTAAAGTAAGATCATGTTA
Source organism: Protopterus annectens (assembly GCF_019279795.1). NCBI lineage: Eukaryota > Metazoa > Chordata > Ceratodontiformes > Protopteridae > Protopterus > Protopterus annectens. The sequence continues at coordinate 186,030,746 of NC_056727.1, forward strand.
ATCTGTCAGGCCCCATGTCAGCCATTTTGTGGAATAACATTTTAAAATGTTACAAGAAACACCTAGAATGATTTTCATGCAAAACAAAGATGCAATGAAAAAAAAATCACATTTTTCAATTCAAATGTGGAGTTTTCCTTTTAAAATAAATGCATTTCATTATGACTAAATCCATTCAATCTCTCAAAGAACTTTTTCTCGGCTGCCCAAGTCCAAAGGATTTATAACCAGCTATCTCCACTAGGGTTTTCACATACAAGGTACATCTTGTTTGCCTTGTTCAAAGTGTAAACATGTTTATGAAACCAAAGTCCAAATACTCCAAGAGAGCCCAAAAAAGAACAAAACAATTCAAAGGATACACTGAATACTGTAATTACTTTTGCTACCAAATTTAATAAAAAATAAAACCAAAAAGTGTTTTCATTCCATTTGAACATATACTAGAACCTCTTCAGACTCTGACTGGACAATCCATGTTCCCGTACATTTTGACTGCATTAAAACACACCAGGAAGGAACGTAAGATCACCATTACAAAATGTAAAGCAGAATACAAACTTAAGGTTGCTATAGGGGGTTATGGGGTAGGCATAATGGTTAAGATGAGTACCTCACAAAATCAAGATACAGGGTTTGATTCTCACTTTTGAAAGGGATATTGGCTAGGTTTAAAATAGCTGGCCAATACTTACCTATTAACAAAGGAAACAACAAAACTTTCTTCATTTAGGTCAGGAAATTAAGGAATAATGTTCAATAATGCACTGAGCTCATCCATAATGTTATCACATATTCTAGTCCTAAGGATATAGCTAAGATGTTAGCAAACAAATTTAGTGCTAACTTTATCCCAGCTACCCAGATTGTTGCACCCACCATCCTTGAAAATGTTCATCATCTTGAACCAAGTCTTGAAATCTACATCAAATGCTAAAACGAATGTTTCTATCAAACCAGATAACATACCAGGCTACTGTCTTTTCAGTGCCAAGTATGAATTATCTGAGCTGTTACTTAAATTGTTCAACCTCAGTCTGTTCACAGTGTTTGTCCCTGATGCTTGGAGGGCAGCCATTATGACTCCTTTGTTAAAAGATGGTTCCTCTTCAGACCCAGGTAATTATAGACCCATCAACCTCACCAGCCTTAGAAGCAAAGCCATGGAATGTTTCATAGCAAAACCTCATTTATGCAGACGTAGCCAAGTTAACTGATCTGGATCCCACTCAGTTTGGTTTTATGAAGGGCAGATCCTGTCATCTGAACATAGTAAACTTCTTTGAAAAGGTTACAAAGGCTGCAGGTGGTGCTTACTCTATGCATGCTACTTATCTTGACCTGACCAAGGTTTTTGGCAGTAACTCCTATGCAGGTATTACTGAAAAGTTAGAGAAACTTAATGTAAACACTTACATTGTCTGCTGGATTGCAAACTGACTATCCAAGAGATTCCAAGTCGTTAGAGTTGCTCATACCCTCTCAGGACATACATTTGTAATTAGTACGATAACACAGGGATCACTTCTGGGACCTCAGCTGTTTGACATTCAGTTTGCAGACATCAAAACTGATATTCCTGAAGTGCTGCTGACTAAAGTTTGCTGATGACTGAAAGGGCACTGCTATCTTCTTGTCTACTGATACTAAACTGCTCCAAAAAGGGCTAGAATACCCACATACCTACTGTACTGAAAATGATCTCAAGCTAAATGCAAAAATATGCAGCATAGTAGCATTCGGCAAAAAAGCTATTCACACATCATATAAGTGGGACTCCTCTTCAAACAGATACAGTCATAAGAGACGTGAGTACTTATGTGGACAACTTTCTTTTATTCAGTCATCATGTTTTCGCTATAGTCAGGAAAACCTTCTATCTGGCCCAGTTAATTTCCCGGAGAATATTTTCGAGATGCAAAAAGTCATCTTATCTCTGTACTTCTTCCTTATTAGACTTATTATTGAATACAGTGCCCCCTGTGGTATGTAAACATCCAAGCATACTGCTCAGCTAGCAATGCCTCGATGATTTTTAACCAAAAAAATTAAAGACATAAAATGATTCAACTATCCTGACTGATTAGCACAATTATTTACACTCAGTAACCTACTGGCTGGTCTCGGGTGACCAGAGTCTTGCTTTTTGAGCCATGAAAGACCCAATCCAGTTTGATTTCTTCACAAAACCAGTGTCTGTACAAACAGTCTTACTAGGAACCTACATTTATACCAACAAATAAACAAGACTCACTAGAGTGATAAGTTCTTAACTCAGTGTGGTCCCAGCCTATGTAATAACTTACTACTACAGATAAAGCAAAGTACTACTTTGTCTAGCTTTAAGGCAAGTCTGGATGATTAGATGAGTAGACATACATTTATACCAGTTTATGGTCCTGCTTGATGTGGAGGTTGGGCCCTATTAAGTACTCATAAAAGGTGGCAAGTACTTTTAAGTGTATATCTACCTAAAGATATATATGTCTAGGCCTCTTATGATCCCTGTGATCACTTGCCTGATATTGCTTCTATCATAACTTGCCCACCCCCTTTGCCATTCAGACATTCTACAAGTTTATTATTTATGCACTCCATAATCTTGTTAGAATGTATTGCCCTCTACATACCATCTTCTGTCTCACCTTTGTTTATGTCATATCCAGTTCTTTATGTAACACATTCAGCTGCATTATCATTTTTTTTTTGCTAGCAGAGCCCTGATCATCTATTTTTTTTATTTTACTATCCCTATAAAGGGTAAGATCAACAATTCTGCTCCTAATTGTCTTAAATGCCTCTTTCCATTTAAATATTTCTTATCAAGATCTCCAGGAAGTCAATTCTATCTGGTCAGCATTGATACTGGAAATCAACAAGCCACTTCTAGTAGATTAAGATCCACCAACATAATTAGCATTTTCTTTCCTCTCCATCCCATTATTACATTTATTTGCTCATCATCCAATGCAGTATAATTATAAAGTACCTATGTGACAGTTTTCATCATTTGATCCAAATAGCTTTATGGCTAAGAATCGTAATTTTTCTTCATTTCCTTCTACATTTGCATTTTTAAGATCAACGCAGCAACCTGTATTTTATCCATTCTTCTAATCGTTAGTAATCTTTCCTATTAAACAGTCTTGTATGCATACTACCACCGTCACCCACCTTTACCAATCCAGTCTTTTCTAAAAAAATCATATACTCTAAGGTCACATATACTGTATTTCCTAGTTATTAGTCAATGGTGCAGTAATTCTAACCAAGTCAGATTATTATCTCCCATTAACACATATCATTCTTATGTTTTTCTACTGAGACGTCTTGAACTACAAACCACAGCTGTAGTGCTTTTTCATTGTTTTCCTTATATACTTCATCTAACCTCCCACACACCTTAAGCCTTCTCTTAAGAAGTTCTATTTGCATATATAGATATTTTACAAGCCTTGTCCTTTCCCACTTTAGTTGAAATGTGAAAATAAATTAATGTGACTGTTTAATCCCTTTTCAATATTGTTTTCTTTTCTTTTTTTTTTTTTTTTTTTTTGGTGAGCTAAGATGGAGTCTAGCTTTTCTGGACAATTCTTCTTGCCCTGACCATTCCTCACCTCCCTCCACTTCTTTACCCAACTCCCTGAAGCAGTAGTTGAATGTCTCTGTACTTTCCTTCCTCCTTACTGTATCCCTTTGTTTTGGACATACATCTGAAGATGTTCTTGTACCCAATATCTGGAAAGAAGTATGGGAACTCTGCATAAGAAGAATATGGGTGGGGTCTGTAACTATGAAAGTAAGACATTAGAATTGCTCCGATGAGTGGGGTATTAATACATGGTATTTCTTCCACTTTTGCTATCATATCACTTAAATGTGTACAGTGCTGTTGGGATGCTTATGTATTTAATGAATATGTAAATTAAGTTATAGATATAATAACTACACCAAATTTTAAAAGTTCACACATAAATTATTTCTGAACAGAACTGTATATTATATTAACATCTTAACAGCTTTAGCTTGCAAGGGGTAAGCAGTACTGTAATAACCTCTGTTTTTTTTTTATTTAATTTTAATTTTTGCATCTGTGTGCAAGGCATCCCAGTACCCTTGTTGGACTTTAGTATGTTTGTGTGTTTTGCTTATTTCTTTAAATTGTAGATTGTGCACAGAGAGATACAAACTTGTTTTTAATAACTAAGAGCACATTAGACAAACTCAGAAAGCTTTTGTTATCTAGAATGTTTTTGCAGAGGCAGTGTTTTAGACAGATTAGAAAGGCTTTGATCGTCTTGAATGTTTTTGCAGAGGCAGTGTTTTATAATTAGTATTTTAAAACATTTTAGGTAATGAGATTTCTGTCTGCTTGCAGTTAATGGGCTGAAGCACCATCTGCCCTGGTCAATCAGATAGTCTTTACTAATGCCAGGCAAATAAAAAGTGTCAGTTAAGTATTAGTATCATATAATACATCTTAGTAACTACCAGGCAAGCTGGCAACCATAAACTTCATGGATTGAACATTCATTGCAGCTATATCTGTTAGTTAGCTTTAAATATCAAACTTATCAGTATCTGGACCCTAAAAATAAACATTTGTTGAATGAAAAGGAACAGCAAGGAAACTGGTCATATTTAATTGATTATCACTTTCTCAGTTAATAATAAATCTGAAATGCCAAGCATCAGATATTGTTTTTTTTTTATTGGCAGTTACTACAAATTGCCTCTCCCTGTCATCAGGTAAGTATCTCCTGTTTGTCCAGGCAATTAAATATCTTGTAATACTGTACATTTCTTTGTCACATTATGATGTAAGCTGAGCTGAGTCTGTAATTGAGCATTGTTTGATCAGCACTCTATACCAGTAAATACATTTAAACAAATAAAGTAAAATAAATACATAAATAAATAAAAATAAAAAAAACATATGTACATATATACTCCATGGTGTGAAAATGACTTTATTCACAAAATACAGTCCGTTCTGTGTGAATTCAGAAGCACTTTGTACCTGTACATTCAATGGTTAACATTCTGTGATGAGCATTCTACAACCTGTTTTTCAAATAAGCAGATTATAACAACTCATAAAGCAAACAAAGAAACAAACACACAAGTATAAATAAATAAACCAACAAATAATAAGCAAATAAAAATAAGAATGGAGATGAAATGTAACAGATGTTGTTATGTAAGAAACAGGAATAAAAGCTGAGAAGCAAAGAGGTGGGCCAAAAGGGGCTCAGAGTGTTTAGATTTTTTTCAAAGATCTATGCGAGTATACACATTTCATCCCTATTACTCATTTATAATCACTTTCAGATGATGCCTTTCATTCCCTTCCCAGTTTCTGAAAGCACATACACCTGCACAGTTCTAGCAAGGCAGTAAGGTATTGAAACTCTTTGTGGTAACAGCTGCACACAAGCTCTTTTCCTTCTGAGGATTCATTTCCAGGTAGAAGAATTCTCTGTTGGCAAAGGTGTATGCAAAGCAGGCTTTGAGATGCATTTGAAACCATCATTCTTTCATTGGCACTGCCCGTTATATTTCTGCTACAGTATCTTGTATGGGAGGCATTATTTGAAATTAATGATCCTTTCAGTATTAAGAGGGCTTTACTGCACACCTGCGTAAATTAGTTGCTCCACCATACTATCCACTGTGCTATGAAAACTTATTTATGTATGACAAAAAGCATACACATACAATCTGCAATTATCTTTTTTAATCATACAATGAATTCAACAAACCACCTGATTGGAAATGCTGGAAATCTGGCAACACCATTATTAACTATTCAGTTCTTCCGCAGAGAGAAGCATCGTTAAAGTAAGCATGAGTGTGACTAAATCTATATGCTGAGATATTTTGTTTATTAGTATTTGTCAATGAGATTAGAGCACTAGCCCATCTGGAACATTCCCTGGCTCTGCCCGAGGAAAACAGATTTCTATAAAATTAAATCAAACATTAAAAAGAAATAGTAAATACAAAGCAAGTACATAAAGCATTTGAAAAAAAATGTTGTTACAATTCACTATGCAGTATGTTTTGTATCAAGAAAACTAGTTTTGCTTCAGCTGAAGTCCACGTGTTATGCGAAAGAGTAAACAGAGGAGAAAGCAAATATATCATTAGAAAAATAAATTACGGAAGTTGATGAATTCCCTGTACATAGTATCTTTCAGTTTATACACAACAGTTGTTGTTAAAAAGTTTGAATAAGGAGAATATGAGGTTAAGAATACGTGATGATAAAGACAGAATAGAGGTTGTGATGCTCCCACTGTGAGTCAGTAATCAAGCAGCCTCGATCCTCACCACTGACACTGGAGAGGGACGTTCACTTGGAACAAAAATGGATGCACCCAGTTTTTCCAGATGCAGCTCACTGCATCAAGCACAATTTCCCTTAAGGGCAAACAGGGAACACACTCATCCCAGGGTCTGGGTTTCTTTCGCTGTCTCTCCCCAGGTCCCCAGGTCCCCAGTAAGACACTCCACTGCCACAGCTGTTGAGTTAAGTCCTCAGCCAAGTGTCCAAGCCAAGTCCTAAAGCACCCTCACTGTGAAACCAGTGCTTCATGTCCCTGCCCCAAGCAGCTGACCCACACACTCTTTGAGATTTGATTTTCACACACACACACACACACACACACACACACACACACACACACACACACACACACACACACACACACACACCTGGAAAAGGCTAGCACAGATTTACCCGATGTGCCCCCTTCTGCCCAGACTATAAGGTAGCTATCCCTGCCACCAGACACTACAACACCAGCTACCTAAGGCTCTTGCAAGGGTATCCAATTTTATTGAGTGAAATTACTATTAATGCAAATTGTAATGTTGACCAAACAGCTAGGATTCAGGAGTGGCCACAGTGTCACCAATAGATATAAATACTCTCAAAGGTAAAAAAAAAATTCTAAAGGTCCAGCCAAAATGAAAAGTTTAAATATATTTAATGATAAATAATAAAAGAACATGAACAATACTAAATATCTATTCACAATAAACCAGAGTTTCCATCACAGGAAATATTAAAATAACACAGATGAATAATTTCACACAGTTACAGAAAAACAGTACCTAACTAATTTCACAATATTTTCCTAACTGATTTAGATAATTACTATCCCTGGTCACTTACTAGAGCAAGGCAAGATGAAGTAGGCAAGAGATCCTTCTTTGTCAGGTTACAAGAGCAGACTACCCCTGAGACTTCTGTCTCACCTAATACTAAAACATTATTTCTGTACAGAATGACATCGCATACATCTGGTCATCTGACGTCTGGTTCCCATGCAACCCTCTATTGCTAGAAACTGCCAGGATTTAACACCTACATGTCAATAATACACACATACAAGAGCTTTGCTCAGACCTGGTGCAGCTTCTGGAAGTCATAAAGCAATTACAAACTTCTACTCCTCCTACAGAGACTGGGAAACCATACTTCTTACAGGCATTGCATCTATGGCTTCATTCAAAACTGTGAGATTACATGTTTATGGCCTTGGCCCAGTAATTTAATTTTCTTACTTGTTTGCAAATTCAGGTGGATTGAGATTAACCTCTTCTCTTCCAGTATCCTCTGTTAAAATATATACATTTAATTTCAGTTACAATAATACATGCATATTTATTTTCTGTCCAACAGGGTACACTGTTGGTACATTTTCAACACAAGCATCTGTACAAATCAGTTTGATACTCAAATAATATACAATTCTTTACTAAATTACAGCTAGCTATGCTGGCATATGTTACACATCCACTGCCATACTTCTCCTGGCATAGCTGGCAATATCTCACATCGTCACATTGGTGGACATGGAACATTACAGGGAAGGGTTGTTATGAGTGTTGTGGGAATAAGAGGTAGTTTTGAGTGGGATAATAAGAGCCAATGTGATGCTATCTGACAAAGAAACCTCTCACATCAAAACAAAAATACTGAACATTGCAGACATAAAAAAATAAATAAATAAAAATCCTCTACACACCATTCAGAAAAAACTGAACTAAATCTGCAACTATAATAATCACCTTTAAGTAAAATATATTTTTATTTCATTGTAAAATAACAGATGATGACATGCATGTTTAACTATTCTTAACACTGAAAATCAAAGCAAACAGAACAGCAGACCGAAACACAAAGCCTGTAACTTTTAATTAAACAGTATCTCATCATTCCTGTTTCACTGATAGTGAATTCAGGGTATCCTGTCAGAATTTTATGACTTTTTAATGTGAGTCCCAGAATCCACAAAAGTAGAGCCATCCTCAGAACCCAGCTTGAGAATGTAACAGTGAAGTGTGAAACATGCTAATACATCTAATACGCTCCCGAGTGTGGGGGGAGCTCCATCCCACCAAGCACCTACTACATGTATACTAACTTTAAGATTATAATGGTGCCATTGAAAAGAGTAAATACTCTGAGATACAGTGATTTTAGAGTTAGTAGTTATCAAAATTACAGTCCTTGACTATACAATGAGAACCCTGACTTACTGTTATTTTACTTCTTCACACACCATGCAGTCTTAATTCATTCTGATAACATTTGACATGTCAGGCTTTGCCCTCTGTCTCAGATATTATCATTATGATAAAATAGAATATTATCCATTTCCCATCATTATTGACTGATGAATTATAATGATAAAATAGTTTTACCTATGATTATATCACAAAAAATAGTCCAGACAGTGAAGACTATGATCATAAAGGATGTACATGTACAGCTTACTATCACAATCTTAATGCCCACAATATTGAAACTCTTAACCTTGAGACCATAATGTAGAAAGGTCAAAATGCTGAAGACCACAATGTCTAAACATCTCATCTACTGAATCTTGTTATCACTATCACTGTGAACTCAGGAATTTGTGCTAACACAGCTCCTGCAAAGGTGTGTAATGGGGGGGGGGTTGTCTAGGAGTTTGATATTGTGGTCTTCAACATTTTGGTCTTTTGATAATATGATCTCAGGATTATGGGTTTCAAGACTGTGATAGTAAACCTATCCATAAACTCCAGATGTATCTCAGATATGGTATACAAACATCTGGAAAACATCCAAAGTCTAGAGTTTAACAATGCTTACTTATTTATTTGTTGCCTTTGATGACACAGTATGCCTTATTTTCATTGAAGGCCCGAGAAGAACATTTCCAGTACTATTATTGTGCATAATAGAGACCATAAGGTAAACATTTATGTATCACATAATGAATTATTCCATAACCAATTACTCATTCATTCATTAGAAAAATTAACATTCCATATGCACTTCTGAAATAATTAAGGTCTGGATTTATAATGGAAGACAGCTAATTATGTAATGCAATGCAAGAAATACATGCATTATGCTTACAGACAGAAGGATAATATTGTAGGTGCATCAGAAATTGCGGAAGTGCATAGTAATGAACGTTGCTCGGTATATACTTATTTTTTTATTTGTCTTTGTTTACTGGGAAAGTCTAACTGGGTAATATGGATTTTCAGTGGAGACCTTGGGAGAAAAGCTCCATTTGCTTACATTGTATTATACTAAGTTCCAGATAAACACAGAGTAGTTACATTTCTATTTACATTTATATACATACAACAGTTAAGTTTGCACATTCTAAGATTTTACAGAGGTAGAACCTACTAAAGAGAAAACCCACATGCAACTTAATGGATTGTACAGGCAGCAGTTATGTATAAAATTGTTTTGTTATTTCAATAAGTGGTTGAGAGTATTCTGTTTAAGAAGAGTATTGGAGAGTATTGTACGGTTAGCACAACATCTTAATCTGGTGATGAAAATGTGCAGGACCAGGATTAGTTAAGATGTTGTTTAAGCAGTGGTTTAAAACTATTGAGTTTGTCGGAGAGTTTTATTTGTGTTTGGATACCATTCCAGAGTTTAGCACTGTATTGGGAGTACAGCAATTCTCCTGCAACATTATATGACTTATTTGTGACTAGTAGGACTTTGCTGGTAGAACAAAATTCTCTTGCTAGACACTAGGGCAGTAATAAAGTTTGTAGTGCAGGGCATTTTTGTGGATGATGAATGAGTTTGTGTGCTGTAGTTAGTTGTGAATATGTTAGGTAGTTGTGCAGTTCAACCCAGTTTAATTACTTTTAAGTTATGACAATGGTGGGTTCTATGAAGGAGATTGGTGGCAAATTTAGCTATTTTATTGTAGCAGTAGACACGTTTCTTTCTTTGAGTATTAAGTTTGTTAGAATAGGACTGGAATATAAGAGAATTGGCAATAAGAAGGTGGTGGCCAGAGTTTTTCTAGCAGAATCTGTAAGAAATCCATCAGTCCTATAAAGGGAGCCTAGTTTCTGGTGTGTAGATTTAATGGTGTGCAGTATATGCTGGTCATAGTTGAGATTGCCATCTACGATTAAGTCCTAGAAGTTTACTGAGAGTTATAGTTTCAGTGACAGTATTATTTGCCGACTTTATGGTAAAAGAATGCTTTTGATTTTGGCAACTTTTTCAGGTAAAAAAAGCATTAACTTAGTTAACATAGTTAACATGTTTGCGAAAACAGAGATGAAAATATAAGGTAAAGAATGTGAAAACTAGTTACATGTTTAGGTAGGGGATGACATAAGACTGTAATAAGGAATTAAATAATTGATAATAATGAGTAGGATGGGTGTTAAGTGAGTACAGTTTATAGATATATATATAGGTGTATAAATAAGGGAGAGCATGCAGATAACTAGAGGCTGTGGAATATACATTGAGTACGCAAGGAGCTGGAACATTTTGAGAGACTGGAGCTATAAAAATAAGTAAGAGACAGACTGGATTTGAAAAGGGAAGAGAAAACAGTAGAGGAGAACAACTTGAAAGACTAAACAAACTGGTGATAAAATAAAAAATCTTGTGTTATAAAATGACGATGATCATTTGGCTAGGATATGGAAGGAGGACTTAGGAAGTGAAGAAGATAAATCTGATGAGAAGCAGGAAGCAGTAGAGTGAGATTGAATAAGCACAAAGAGTAGAGGATGAGAAATAAGAAGAATACTTTTCAGTGACTGTGCCAGTTAATACAAGAAAATAAGTTATGCTGGGCCTTGTCATGTTATATCACAGCAGCAACATAGATTTATATGTAAGAAGCCTTTAAGTAAGTGTTTGAATCTTTTTTGGTTACGGTTTATAATTTCATGGAGAGAATTTCAAAGTTTAGGTGCATGGAAAGATTATGCTTCTTCAACTTAAAGCCTGCTTTTATGCTTGGAATATTGGATAAGAAGATAAACAGAGACTGTGGCTAAGGGAATAGTTTGTCAGAACTGTGTGGTGTCATAATTATTACAGAGTAAGTCGCAATGTAACAAACTCCACATATATAAGTTTGTTAGTTTTGCCATTTGAAGCTATTTATACCTACACTGTCAGGACTTTGTACTACCCCCATTTTTCACCAAAGATATAACTGTAGAGATCACATCCGGATACATGTTCTATACTCTTCCATGAAGAGAGGTGAGTAGGCTTAACTTCTTCAATCCACACAACCCCTGTATCAGTTCCAACAGATACTTGAGCCAGTAGACAACTCTGGTCATCTGTGCTGTAGTCTGGCCTTTTTCCAATTTTCTAATGGCACTAACTTGAGCCTTAAATTAAAACAAACTCGCTGTTGTAAAAATAAAGAAATACACACTAGATGGAACTGTTATTAAGTGCTTTCATCCTTTAATGATGCAAAGAACTTCATAATCATTCAGAATACAATAACAAGGAAAAAATGCTGTAGAAATACATGATAATATGCTTATAAGATTAAATGTGCAACCAAAGAAATGAAGATTTTTAAAAAATAAAAATACAGTAACCAATAACAGAAGAATAGAATTTTGAGTAGCTATGGTAACTAGCTTGGTCTATTTATAATATATACATATGTATGAAAGAGGAGGGCTTTAGGTAAGCCAGAACACTTTATGTTGATATTCTTTGTTGTCCCTTAGTGACACGTGACATAGAATCATTACACACCACCATACCACATAAAGAGAGTTTGCATTTTGTCAAGCTGTTTCTTTCAAAATACGTTGGCTTTGCTACTAACAGACCAGATTTTATTTGTGAATTGTTTACTTTAGTGCTACACAACAATTTATTTTTCTTTAATGGTAAAGTTTATCAACAAACAAAAGGTGTTGCAATGGGCTCTAAGATGGCTCTAAGAGGCCCTAGCATGCACAAACCTTGCTTAAGTATATGGGAACATGAATTATTACCATTCATAAAAGGTTTTAACAACTTTGTTTTATATCATTGTTACATAAGTCCAAACTGGGAGTAAACAAACATGGCTTTCTTGATATTAAATAAAAGACAAAACTTTTATTCAGGTACAAACTAATGAGCGCTTTCGTGCCTCCTGGCACTTCTTCAGACAAAACAAACACTGCTAAAATCTCATGATTATTGCCAGCAGGTGAATTTTAATTGCTGCAGATATATGGTTGGTTGCTGTGAAATAATGTGAGTGAGGCAACCCTTTTTTATTGAGATTTTTGCAGTGTTTGTATTGTCTGAAGAAGTGCTAAGAGGCACGAAAGCACTCACTAGTTTGTACCTGAATAAAATTTTTGTCTTTTATTTAATATCAAGAGAGCCGTGTTTGTTTACTCCCAGTTTGGGCTTTTGTTACTGCATTTTGCTTTTATCGGGAGAGCTTCATCCCCAGCTGCTTTTGGATTTGTGTTTTTTACTTTTGTTATATCATTGTTACATAGATGATATATTTTTTGTATGGAAGGGTAGTGAACAAGAGTTTCCTGATTTTGTGAGGTCATTATCTGATAGTACTGTTTTTTTTTAATTTGTCATTTCTGGTTGTAGGCACTGTTAATTTCCTAGACACTACTACTACTTTGGATTCTACCACTGGCCATTTGCACTCTTTAGTATTCAGGAAAGACACATATAGGAATACTTTCCTTGACTTTTGCAGCCAACATCCTTATTTTATGAAGGTTAACTTGGTTTGAAGACAGTTTATCCGACTGTCCCGTTTAATTAGTGATGATTACATCTTTATTGATGAATTGTATTTTTTGCAAAGACTATTTATGTTAAGGAATTATCCCCAAGAATTGTTGCAGAGACTACTTGAGGAAGTTCTAACAAACCGCTATACTAAGTTTCAGCCTATCATTCACTTTGGTTTTACCCAAACAGCCAATGATCAACCTAAAAGGGATATGACATTAAGCTTCCCAATTCCTATAAACAGGGATATGTCATGCATCAGAAGTATCCTCATGAAAAATTGGGACATTATTGCTAACATTCTATTAGTAAGTAAAGATCGACCATTTTATACAGAACAACCTGATTTTAACCAAGGCCATAAAGGAATGCATATGTGCAATAACTGTATAGTCTGCAAATATATTTATACTAAATATTATGACTGTCACTCTAAGTGTGTAGTGTATGCAGCAAAGTGCAAATCCTGCAGCAGTTTTTATTTTGGAAAGACATGCCATACGCAGTCAGATCAGATTAAAGGACATTTGTTTGCAATGTGCCATAATAATTATAATAATGTCTTGGCTAAGCACAAGGAAGTTTAAATTTTTTTTTAATTTGAGTTTTAATTTCTCAGGGTTTCATTTCTTTCTGCTTGAACAAGTTGATATGTTTTTTGGTGATTGCGATAATTTCTTACAGAGAAATGAAATGGTAATTGCTGCTGAATGCCGAGGCTGCTCCTGGTCTTAATGAGAACATGAACATAAAGTGTGCATTACGCTGGCTTACCTAAAGCCCTCCCCTTTCATGCATACGTATATATTATAAATTAGACCAAGCTAGTTACCATAGCTACTCAAAATTCTATTCTTCTGTTATTGGTTACTGTATTTGTATTTTTTTAAAAATCTTCATTTCTTTGGTTGCACATTTAATCTTATAAGTGTATTACCATGTATTTCTACAGCATCTTTTCCTTGTTACTGTATTCTGACAAAGTTCTTTGCATCACTAAAGGATGAAAGCACTTAACACCAGTTCCGTCTATTGTGTATTTCTTTATTTTTACTGCAGTGAGTTCGTTTTAATTAATTTATTTTTCTCTGAGCTTTTTGGTTGTATTATTGAGTCTTAAATTATGGGGTGGAGTAAAATATCTACAATATGTGGAAATATTTAGGAATGTAGCCAGGTGTTCACGATTTGCTTTCAGAGGAGTCTAATGGCACCCCTACAGTTGACCTCATGCAACTTTCCATTGTCAGTTTGATACTAAAACAATCATCACTGCCTTTTTCATTTCTTCATATGAACTGACCATGCAGACTGTATTTCTTTTACTCTTCTGCTGTGCAATAAAATTCAGTAAAACATTAACCATACTTTCATTTTTTTAATTATAACACAACTCTGAGACAAGCCCCTGCACCACATCATAGAACCCAGCCCAACAGATATCTATTCTTACCAGTACAGGTTCCTTGTGCTGTCACATTTCCCTGTACTACATTCACTCAGTACCACAGAGGTCCATTTCTACTTAATGCTGTTATTAGGCACTTACACAAGTCCTTGTAGCTGCACATATAACCTAGGCTGAGAATCCTATGACTGGGAGACATGAGGTAGAGGAGGAATTTTTGAAGAAGCCCACAGCTACCCTTTACTGATATCTAGTACTGTGTCCCATCCCTGTATGACATCATGGCAAGCTATCTCACAGGGGTTCATTCATATTGGTGCAAGTACTAAGTATTTTAAAACAGATCTGCATCACATCATGGTTTCCAGCCCCAGAGGCCTAAAGGTCGATAAACTAGAAAGAATATCATTGTCATTGACATAACTGATTCTTTTTGTTAGTCATCCATAATAGGTACTTTGACGTCCGCTTTCTGGGCCAGTAATCAAGGAACCTGAATCCTCACCACTGACACTGGAGAGGGATGTTCACTTGGAACAATAATAGATACGCACAGTATTTCTAGATGAAGCTCAATTTCCCTTAAAGGAGAACTGCACCCACTGACTCAAAAAAAATGTTTATTTCACCATGGTTTGGTGCTTCCTGCATTTTAACACCACTCTGGGACTATTTACAGGGTTTTAAATATTTTTGCATGTCATTTCTGAGTCTGACCACATGGGGTCTGGCATCTTGAAGTAATTCTGATCATTTAGTCTGCCTCTAGGTAGCCCACAATGCAGTACTTTTCTGTAAATAGTTACATCATGCAGGTCTCTTTCTTCCTAAAGCTCCTGTCACTGGATTGATTTTACATGCATACACTGCTGTCTTTCAGTTAGTTAGTTTTAAGTAACATTTCATGCCATTCAAAGACTACTTAAAACACCATGCAAATGCTGCATAACAAACATTTAAAGTGGTTTTTATTGCTGCTTCTTTTTAGAATGGCTAAACTGCATTTTTTTGTGAAGCCTGAATTGTACTACTTTGATCCATCTCCCATCCCCCTTCACACTTAACATCCCTAGCTGTCAAAGTGCTAAGGGTAATTTGACCTGTTATCTGCTGTGATTGACAGCTCACAGCAGGAGACTTGATTCATGTACTGTTTCCTTGTTCTAGCCTTTACTTTCTGTATGGGTAAGGGAAGGACCAGGGAGCTGTGATATCACAGCATGGGTGGGTTTTTAGGATGGTCATGGTGATGTCAGTTTGGGGAGGGAATTGACCAGAAAGGTACCTGTATTCAGTGGCCTTGATGACATCAATGAATTGGAGACTTTTCCAGGGCAGGTTAAAAGTTTTTTTGAAAGTGAAACCAACACAGTACAATAAGATACTGTTCTAGTGGAGAGAAACAGTCAATTTAAAATATTTTAAATGTTGTGTTGGTGTTTATTCATAGCAGGGGCAATACATAGGGAGAGAAAGGACAGATAAGTTGTGTATTTAATAACAGAATCCCATTGCTGTCCTTTAAGAGCACACAGGGAACACACACAGTCTGGGGTCTGGGTTTCTCTTTCTCTCTATCTCTCTTTCTGTCTCTCTCCAGGTCCCCAGTAAGACTCCCCATTGGCACAGCTATAGAATTGAGTCTTCAGCCAAGTGTCCAAGCCAAGTCCCAAAGCACCCTCTCTGTGAATCAAGTACTTTGTGTTTCTGCTCCAAGCAGCTGACACACATACTCTCTGAGATTTGATTTTTACACACACACACACACACACACACACACACACACACACACACACACACACACACACACACACACACACACACACACCTGGGAAAGGTTGGCACAGATTCACTAGCCATGCCCCCTTCTGCCTAGACTATAAGGTAGTTACACTGTCATGACACACTCCAAAGCCAGCTACTCTTATGCTCTTACAAGGGTACTCAATTATACTGAGTGAAATTAATATACCAATGATAGTGTTTGACCACTGCAGTAAGGCTTTCAGGAGTGGCCACAGAGTCACCAAATAGATATTAGTACTCTCAAAGATTAAAATGTTTTCTGAAGAACCAGCCACAATGACAAGTTTAAATATATTTAATAAAACATAATAAATAACATGAAAATACTAAATACCTGTTTACAATAAACACCAGAGTTTCAGTCACAGGAAATATTAAAATAACACAGATAAATAGATTCACACAGATACAGAAAAACAGTACTTAACCAATCTCACTATATTTTTCTGACTGATCTAAAGAATTACTATAGAGTTGTGTTATAGCATACGGAAGCTATAAAATCTTAAAATGCTTCCACTCTTCCTACAGGAGCTAATAAGCAATTCTCTGGCACAGACATTTAGTCTCTGGATGCAATCAGAACTGTAAGATTCAATCTTTATACCTTAAATTAAGTAATTTAATTCATTACTATTTTTCAAAGTAAGCTAGACTGAGACTAACCTCCTTTCTTCCAGTATCCTATTTACAACAGTATAGTCTAATATAAATGTATAATTCTTTTCTGTCCAGCAGGACACACCATTGATACATTTTTAAGACAAGCAACTTCACAAATGCATTTTCAACACAAGCATCTGTACAAATCAGTTTGATATACAAATGACATATAATTCTTTACAAAATCCCAGCTATCTGTGCTGGAATATGTTGCACATCCACTGCCCTACTTCTCCTGGCAACATCCCACATTGTCACAGGTGCCATAAGCCATGCCTAATGCTAGCACCCTAACAAAAAGCCTCATCTTTTAAAACTGTTTGGCATAAGTCCACAATGCTTCATTTTATTTCTTGTGCGTTAACCTGTTAAACTATCTGAACCAGTTACCCTAGCACCTCAGAGTATTTTACAACAACCTACAGTTTCATTTAGAAACCAAATAATGAAATATAGTGATCTACAACAGTAAGTACACAAAATTAAACAAAATCTATCCACCTCAGAACAGCAGTAGCTACTTGTGATGCAGTATCATTGACATCATAATCATAATTAGTAGAATTGAGGGAGGAATTGTAACAATGTATTATTTTCCATAACTTTCTCTGGGATGGAGATGGGAGACTAGCCTGTAATTACCCAGCTTATGCCTATATCCATGTAGCTGCAAAGGAACTACCATCACCCAGGAATATTTTTTTGCAGAACAAAGTGCTGAGTATCAGTAAATTGATCTTATGAGAAAGATCACTATTTTGCATACTATGGTCCTAAAAAATCAAAATTTATAGAATGCCTTAATTAAATACATGTAAGTATCACACAGGTGAATTAATTCACTATTTCTTTTTTGGCTTAGAAATTCCATGTTGGAGGCTTTCATACTTAAACCAGCTACCACTAAAACACTGAACAAGTAAAACTGACAGCAGAAAAAAAAAACATATGGAAAATGATAATGGGATGAATGATTCTGATATTTTGGCCATAGGTTACCTCCCCAGAATAGACTACTCTGTCTCTTTCACACCTGTATTACCCCTATATACCTTAACAAAGCAAATTCTCAATGTAAATTTCATATTGTCTTCTATTCCTTTGCTACCTCTGTTGTGTCTACTTACCTCCTGACGAATGTTCCCCTCCAGTAAAATTCCTGCAAATATTCACTACCTTCTACAGCTAGGTCATCTTCACTATAACGTTTTCCATACATCACCTAGCAAATTTCCACACTATTCACCTTTCCTCATCTACTCTCTGCTTTTTATTCTTATCACCTCCTATCTGCTTTCTACCATGTTTATCTTATTTCTCCTATCCATAAGTTGTATTTTTAAAACCTCACTGTACATGCCAAATTTTATTTGTATTAATATGTAATGGGTCTATATTTTACTGATTGCTGATTTTTTTCAAGTATAGATTTCAGTTATTGTTCATATTGTAACTTTAACCTTTATACTTTTCTCTCTTGTATAAAATTGCATATTTTTGTTACTGGAGCTTATCTCCCCAGGCCTTTGCTGAAACGGGGCTGACACAGCTCATTTGGACTATCTCAGTTAACAAAAGTGATAACTAACTAACTAACTAAATAAATAAATAAGTCCTTTGATCTAGAGATGCAACTAAAAACCCTGAGTCTGTGGCTTTGACCTTGAAAGTTCTCAGGCATGTCTACTTTGTTTTTACAGTCAAGCACTGATCACGCACTGATGTCAACCCTTTTAGCATACAATAAGGAAGATGTAGGCTTATCTTCTCAAAGTTCATTAAAATTCTTCATATACTTCATTATTTCCTAGTCCCACTAATCTTGCCTTCTCAATACTGTCACTCTACTAAAATCAACAATTAAACAAAAAAGGAAAACACTGACCCTTGTCTGGGGATTGAACTCAGGATCACCTATATGCTGTATGGCTGTCACTGCCGCTGATCCAAGAAGGAGTCTATGTATAGATAAGTACTTGATTTCTCCAGAGAGCAGTTTCACCTTTTAACCAGGAAACCACCATGATGGTGATTTTGAACACACAAACATCCTGTGTACTACAAACCATGAATCTAGTTCAGGGGTTCATAGTTTGTTATTAGGCTATTGGCTCAAGAGCCATTTTAAGACTAACCAAGCTTACATAAATTACTAAGATATTACAGATGTGTCAGTATTCCAGAGAATTTTATGGTTATGATATAGTCTTGTACACATCAAGTATTCACATGCTGTCCCTGTATATTAGAGACATTGGTGCTAAACCAGGGGTGAATTTGTCATTTCCCATTCATCGGTTCAAGTTACATTTCAATAAGGTTAGTAATGAGCTTTGCTTCACATGGATGGGAAGCCTGTTCCAGTGAAAAGATAATCTTTGAGACACATACCTGCCTCTCCAACATGAAGTGTTTATGTCACAGATGAGGTTAGGACCTTAGACTGGGTATTTCTGATGCTATTTGTTTTGCAGATATGCAGCAGTTCTGTCAGTGTGGGATAAGAGGATGCCTTGTAGGCTAGGCATAGATTACCATGCAGCAGTCTGTAGGAGACCGAGTACTGGGATAGAGCTTTGAGATGGTCTGCAAAGGACTTGATGTTTGCTCCCTGTATTCTTTCTGTGAGGAACCTTTGTCAGGTACATGTTCAGGGATGCACTGTACTTGATGACTGGTCTGATGAAAGCAGAGTAAAGATGAACAATGACCTCCTTGGACCTCCTTGGACCTGGATGCCATGCCCTTACTTATAAGTTGTGTAACATAGAATAATTTTCTTACTACAATAGACACATGGTTGTCAAAGGTCAGGTAACTGTCAATATGCATTCTCTGATCCCTGACCAGTGCATCAACTTTTAGGAGTGTATTATCAATGTAGTAATTTCCAGTGGTGGCCATCTTTCCAAAGGGTACTATTATGCATTTTTTCACACTGAGTTTAAGTCCATGGCTCTGGCACTAATGGTTTGTTTGTGTCAGGCTCTCTTGAAGGGTATCTGTGTCTTTAGGGCATTCATTGAAAATACATAGTTTGCAGTCATCTAAAAGCTTCATCAGCCAGAGGCTCTTGGCATTTGCCTTGACTTTAGAGAAGAAGATCTCAGAAAGGAGAGTCCCCAGTACCAATCACAGTGTAACTCTGCTAGTGACTGGCCTCTTTGTGGAGATGGATTCCTCTATTTAAACATCTTGTTTCCTATCAGTGAGCCAGCTGGCTACCCATGGGGTGACATATGGGTTCATGCCTAATTTTGTAAGTTTATCTACAATGCCCAAATGAGGTACTGTGTCAAATGGCTTGGCCAAATTGAGGAAGGCAGTTTGCACTGTTTTGACCTCATCCATAGCTTTAGTGACCTTCTTGAAGAAGTCCAGCAGGTTAAGTGGGAATTACCTGCCTTTGACAAAACTGTTTATCAGTTCCATGAGAATTGTTTCCATAAACCTGCATATGAGACTTTTCAGACTTATGGGTCTGTAGTTTCCTGGATCTGTTGAAGGTCCCCCTTTATTTTGAAGGATAACTGTTACAGTACTGCATTCATTAGGCATACAGCCTGTTTGGAGGTTTGGATTAAATAGAAATTCTAGTAGGCCTGATAGATCATGTTTCATTCTATTCAGAAGACATCCGGAGAAAGATGAGAAGTCTTTACCCTTTGTTGGTTTCTGGGAATCAGATTATAGCCATGACCTAATCTGTTAAGCAGGCGTCTTAATGGGTTAAGGGCAAGGCAAAAGAGCAGCGGTTACAGAGAGTCACCCGTCACCCTGGAATATCCCCCTTTGAATTTTTATCCCTGGAATAATATTTTTTCTTTTATCATGGCTTAACTGCAAAGTGGTTTGCTACTGTTTCATGGTCGCAGTGATGTAGTTATCAGTGTAGGGTGTATCTTATACATTTTAAGCACTCTTTTATCCATAAATGTGGGATACTGTCAAATGTTTTTTTTTGTCTATCCATGCCATACTTAGATTCTTCCCCATTTTACAGTTCTCCACTATGACTTTATTTAACAACAAATGATCCTTTACTCCATATGACTTTCTTTTATTACCCTTTTGTTCTATTGCCATAATTGAGTTTTCTTCTAAATTATTATAAACTCTGTCAGCATCAATTCCAGTATATAGTTTATACATTGTCAGAATGCAAGTTATTGGTTTGCAGTTCTTAGGGTAGATTGCAGGTTCACTCTTAAGTAGGAGCATTGTTTTTCCTGCTGTTAGCCAGGCTGGTGTCTGAGGTGTGCATATAAATAGTTCTTGCTTATGATTCGTGCAAAGATGTTAATACTTTTAGCCAGAAGTTAGGTACTGCATCAGGGTCTGGGATTTTCCAATTAGAGGTTTTTCTTAACTTTGTTTCAATCTCTCTGGCCATTACTTCACCCCATCTCATATCCTGTACAATTGAACTTCTTATGCTTTTTTTTACTTCTTCTATCTATTTAGCATCTTTGTTATGTTCCACAGGATCTTCGTAAATATTTCTCCAAAATGTATCTATTTCTTTTTTTTGGTGGTCTTTCAATTCATTTTACCTTGTTTACCAATTCTCTATAAAACTTTTTTGGGTCATCAGTAAATTGCCTATTTTGTACTTTTCCTTTATATTTATCTGTGTATCTTCTATACATGGAAATCAAACCAGAAGTACATAAAAATCGGGCAGCAAGTGAATGTGCTAAAAAAACAAAAGACAGAATATAAGTTGAAGGATCAGAGGAGATGGCAAGAAATGTGGAAATGCATACATATAGTTGCAAGTATTGAAAACTCCTGGAACAACCTCATGTTGATCAGGATCAAACTCAGGAATGGTTAAGGAGAGGCAAATTTAAACCAAAAGATGAAAGGTTAATATTGGCGGCCCAAGATAATGGACTGCATACACATTGGTTTACAAAGTCCATTGAGCATGTGGGAGAAACAGACAAATGTAGGTTTTGTAAAACAGAATTGGAAACAGTTGCTCACCTTGTAGCTGGTCGTGACATACTAATGGTAGAGGGACTGTATACTGAAAGACATAATAATGTGGCAAGACTGTTGCACTGGGGATTGTGCAAGCATTGTAATATTGAAGTAGCCGAAAAATAATGGAAATATGAGCCACAAAGCATCATAGAAGATGATAAAGTCTGCATCACATGGGATCACCCATTACCAACAGTTCAAAAATAGATGCGAGAAAAACAGATATAGTAGTCCATGAAAAGAAGACAAAAGTAGCACTGATCATTGAAATCACTACACTCAATGACTACAGTGTCTTGTGTATAGAGAGACACACAGTTATAAAATATCAGGATTTACAGGCAGAAATGAGAGCAATGTGGAAAAAAGATACCCAGACAGTTCCAGTAGTAGTAAGAGCAACTGATCTTATAAAAAAATCTACAATATGCAGGGTTTCTGTGATCAGTTCTGCAGAGGCAACTATGTTCTCATGGTTGGGGAGGCTTGGAATTTTGATAGACTCTTGCTTAGTAGGAGGTAACTAGATTTAGAATAGTTCTTAAATATTCCAGGGTTAGCTGGGGGCACAGGCTTAATATTTATTTAAAGGAAGACAACTTTGTGGTCTGACCTGAACAATGAGGACTTTACACTAGAGTGAATGCATCTTCCCCCCGTGTTTGTGAGGACTGAGTCAAAAATATTTGTGCTCCTGGTGGGTATGCAGAATAGCTGTTCAAAGGTGTTTGTGTTAACAAAGTCCAGGAATCTCTGGGCATTCGTGTTTGAGGTCATGTATGATTCACAGTTAATACAGGGGTAGTAAAAGTCACCATGAATATTGTGTTGGGTTGAATGTGGAGTGCCTAAAGTACATTCAAGTATGTGGTATGGGCCTTCCTGGATCAAGGAGAGGGACCTACAATTTGCAAGGATATGGTATGGGACTTTACTTATGGTCAGTTCGATATGAAGAAACTCAAGTGTGTCATCAAGATGGGGAGTACTACACAACCCCAAATTTACAGGTGCAGAGATTCCTAGACTTTGTAAACACAAACACCCTGGACCAGTTAGTGCATACACCTACTGCAGATACAAACATATTGTGTCACAAATATGAGAGAATGCTGCACCCCCACTCCCCCAGGGTTGTGTCCTCTCTGGTAACGTCAGACCACAAAGCAGTTTCCTTTGAAATAAGTATCAATTCTGTATCCCCAATAAACACTGGGACAGTTAGAAACTACTCCAAGGCAAACTACTTTTTATTAAGTGATAACTTGTCAAAAGTTCAAGCACCTCCAAACCCAGACAGCACAGCAGCCTATTCAGAATTATTCACAGATCTTTGTACAACCATGTCAATGATTACCTACCAGAAGTAAGCCCAGAACTAACTGAAACCACACACTAACCTGAGAGAGTCCAAAATTAAACAGGTTGTGCAACAAAACTAAAAATGTGATAGCTAAAATTAAGAACTATAACATGAAAAAAAAGATAAACACTCTCTCTTCAAACTGAATAGAAAACTTAGAGGACTAATTAAGTCCAAAAAAGCAAATTTTGAGGTAAAGATAACATCCCAGGTGAAAGACAAACATAAGATCTTCTTTAGCTATGTCTGATATCTCAAAGGCAGAACACAATAGTGTGCTGAACTGTTGGTAAATGGAGCCATGTTCATGTAACCAGGAGATACAACAAATCTTCTGGCTGACAAATTCAGCTCCATCTTTACCCCCTCTCACCCTTAGTCACACCCCAGGAAATACCACCTAGCATAACCCCTCCAACTACCAGTAAGGAGCATGCCTTATATGTACTCTCTAAGGCCAAGAATGCAGCTTTGATAAGTCCAGATAATATCCCAGGATGCTGCCTAAATAGCCTGAAATGACCTATCAACGCCACTGGAGTCACTATACAACCATAGCCTCTGCACAGGCTTCACGCCATGAGTGGTGGAGTACAACAGTCATCCCGTCTGTATAAGGGTGGACCATCAACAGATGCCAGCAACTACAGACTGTTACTCTGACTAGTCTCATATGCAAAGCCATGGAAAGAATTATCATGGAACTGGCTAACAATGAGAAAGGAAACCTTTAGACACTAGACCTAACCTAGTTTGGTTTTGTCAAAGGCAGAGCATGCCTACTGAAACTGGTGGATGTCTTTGAGAAGGTTACCAAGGCAATGGTTGAGGGCAGAATGGTGCATACTGCCTACATTAACCTAGCTAAGGATTTTGATACAAAACCCCACTATAAACAAACTCACAGAATTAGGCATAAACCCTGATGTAACTCACTGGATAGCCAGCTGGCTCACAGACAGGACCCAGGAAGATAGGTTTGTAGAGACCATCTCTACAAAGGGGACGGTCACCAGTGGAATCCTCTAAGGCTCTGTAATGGCTCTGCTCCTCTATGGCATCTATTTTTTACAAGCCAAGGTCAATGTCAATGGCCTGTGGCTTACTAAGTTTGCAGATGATTACAAGCTAGGAGCAACCATAGAAACCCCACCCCCCCAATATACTAACATCTTGCAGGAAGGGCTAACACAGACAAATGCCTAGTGTCAAAGCCACAGCTTAAAACTCAATGCCAAGAAATGCATAACTGTTCCTTTTGGGAAGTTAGCCAACCAGTAAAACAGCCTCAGTGATAAAACAACACTAAAAGTTGACACAGTAGTTAGGGATTTGTCATCACGTGTTGATAGTAGCCCGGCTTTTCAACACTATGTGTCTAAAGTAGTAAGAAAATCATTGTAGGCCACTCAACGTATAAGTAAGAGCATGGCATCTATGTCCAGAGAAGTCATCATGCCACTGTACTCAGTTCTCATCAAACCCTTCATCGAGTAAAGTGCCCCCTTCAGTATGTACCTGACCAGGCACATGAAACAAGTGGAATGTCCACAGAGGTTCCTCACAAAAAGAATATAGGAAATAAAGACAATGTCCTATTAAGATTACCTCAAAGCCCTATCTCTGTAGTCTGTTTCATATAGTCTGCTGCCTGGCATACACAGCATCCTTGGATCCTGCTCTGGTGGACCTTTTGCATATCTCCAAAATGAACGCAACCAGAATTACTAGATCTATGGATTTAAACTTTGCTTGTGACTTACATAGGACATGTCGGTGGGGCAGGTATGTATCTCAGAGAATCCCCATTCTCTGGAATAAGCATCCCATCCATATGAAGTAGAGCCCTTCCTTAACCCTATTCAAGTGCAACTCGGACCAGTGGATAGGAAATCGGAACTTCACCCTTAGTCCAACACCTATGTCTTTGACGGACAGAGGCAACCACTAAAGCATGCTATAACATAACTCCCTTAATATAACCTCTAAGGCACATTTACTCAAGGGATACATTTGGGTTGCATGACTAAGCTTATAAAGGCCCCATTGCTCATTACTCTAGTATATACCTATGAACCTATGAAAATATACTGTTTGACCAGCTGTAATGTGTGTTCACTTTTTGATGTAAATCAAGACTCCTCCACATTTAGACCCTGCCTGTGCAACAAATGGTCTAAATGTGTGGAAGGCATTATAGCCTAGCACTGCTAAGGTGTCCTCTGGAACTTTAAACCAAGTCTCAGTAACTGCGCAGATATCTATAGTCTTCAAGATTAGTAGAACTTCCAGGGAGTGAAGTTTCCTGTTTAGCCACCTGACATGAGTAATAACACCTCTAGATTGTCTTAGGCAGTTTAGCAATGTTAGTAGGTTTAACAGGTTGGCACTGCTTAAAAATGGCACTATTGGAGTACACAAGGTAGTAGCGAATATTCAAAAACCTGGGAAGTTGGGGAGACAGGTGCAGACCATCCCTGGCAAAGGAGCATAGTCGTTCTACCATATTCATTCAGGCAGAGAAATACTGTACCTGACTGGAGTGATGCCAAAAACGAATCCAATTATTAAAGTCAGTTATCTTCTGTTAGTACTGTGGCATCATAGGTTCATAGGTGTTTACTAGACTAACAACCAGAAGGGCCTTTTTAAGCCTAGTCAGGCATCCCAAATCTCTGGCAAGTTCTGATACCCATGAAAAGTGTAAACATGGGCTTGGAAGATGAAAAATTTATAGGTTGCCTGTGTCCACTAGAGACATAGGTGCCAAACCAGGGATGAAGTTTCAGTTTCCCATCCAATTGTCCAAGTTGCACTTGAATTGGGTTAGGGAGGAACTCTGCTTCACATGGATGGGCAGCCTGTTCCATAGATGAGGTAGTCTCTGAGATACATCCCTTTCTTACCAGCAGGTCCTATTTATATCACAGGCAAGGTGTAAGTCTTTAGAATGGGTAATTCTGGTGCTGTTTGTTTTCTGGATATGCAGGAGGTCCATCAGAGTGGGGTCAGACAATGCCCTGCATGCCAGGCATAGATCTCCTCTCAAAAGCCTGTAGGTGGCAGAATACAGGGAAAGGGCCTTGAGGCAGTTTGCATAGGACATTTTACTTATGCCCTGTATTCTTTTAGTGAGGAACCTCTGTGGACATTCCAATTGTTGGATATACCTGGTTAGGTACATACCAAAGGGGGCATTGTACTCAATGATAGGTCTGATGAATGCCAAATACAATGGAACAATCACTTCCTTGGACTTAGATGCCATACTTTTGTTTATAGGTTGCGCAACATAGAATGATTTCCTCACCACTGTAGACACGTGATGGTCAAAGTAGGTAGAGTGCTGCTCAATGCTAGGATCATATCAGCCAAGTCACATAGTCTGAGAGCTCCATCATGTCTCTTTTTAAGTAGTTCCGAGAGGTACACCAGAGATCATTTACACCCACATGGACTATGACAGAGGCATGCTGGTACTTCTGGTGCAATGACTTAAGTGCATGTATGATATGGTGGATCCTGGCCCCTGACAGGCAGAGGCAGCTGTCTCTCCTTGCTTAGCCTGGTGAGTGGGACATCTGTGTGTCTCACAACAGAGTTTTCTGTGACTAAAATATTGTGTTGTGTCGTGTGGTGGTTGGCCTTATGGGCTTAAAGTTGAGACACCTTGTGATGATGCTGTATGTGTCTTGCTGTGTGTTGTCTTAACAGAGTACTCTAGAGGTTGTCGAGGATACTTGTTTTGTGTGTGATTACTAGGAGGTCTTTGAGGTTTTGGAAGACTACATCTAAGAAACTCAAAATATGTAGTGCTATGTGTCTGGTTCATACACTCTGTAGTGGATATAGTGTGTGCTTCACTTGACAACCTGTTTGGTGTTGTTTGTGTTGGTAAGTGTGAGTCTTGCTTCCAGTGACATTTTGTAACCTAATCTCTCAAATACTGTATCAGTTTGCTTTATAATTAGGTGATTGTCATTAAGCATGAGACAATTGCTACATTGCCTCTGTAACCAAATCCACCAAGCTGGCTGCAGAGATAATAGGAATGTGCAAATCCATGATATAGGTCCTTGGAGGATCTTACAGCCAGCTACTAGGTTGTTACTTGTACTTTGAGGGCTGTGCTCCTCAAAAAATGCCAGTTGCTGTATACACAACTAGGTAATGGGAAGATTTCTGAGGTAGTCTATTATAATGAAAATTGTAAATCAAAGAACTTGTGATTATACAGGGTACATCCTGAGCAGTGATGTGCAAACAAGATGGTTTTATAGTAGCATAGAAAACAACTAAAATAAACAAAAATGCCCTCTGGCTAATCACAAAGTCACACTACAGGCTGACCAAAGTGATTCCCAGCTTGGATACAGTTCACGCTATCCCCACTTATCATTGGAATGCATACTTAATTCATCTTAATGCAGAATCCCTTTAGCAGGGCCAAAAGTGCAGGAATTAAGTATAATCAACAAATACAAAGTAGTAAATAACACAAACAGTAACACTGCCAGGAAGCTTCCCAAAGGTGCAGTTCTCAGCAATCTGCAAACAGTACAATACTGGGGCACTTGAAAATTATTTAAAGTGCAAAAATTGACACTGGAAACTACAAGGTGAAAAATACTGAGAGCAAAATCCAAAACTCAGAATCCACAATTCCCTCAGTCAGGCACACTGGTTACGAGGAAAGACGACAACTCAAGTTGTACAAGGTATTTTAATAACAGAGAGACTCCAAATTCTCAATACAAAACTCCAGATTAAGCGCTTTCATTCCATAAGGGAACTTCATCAGAATAACACTATCCAAAATGCAAAGCACTTAAAAAGTATCATCAATTAACATACACTTCTAGCAATAGGTTAATTGAATAATTACAAATAATTACATATTAAAATGTGGTCTAAGGTATCTTAAAATCAAACTCAGTAGAATAATATAAGAATAAATGAACAATATAACTGAAAAATAAAACTGGAAATAAAACTAAACATAAAACTTGTGTCTACAAACAACAATACATCTTCCAGCAGGTACCCAAGTGTTCTAGGAAAAACAAATTACCAGTCAAAGTTTTACCTCAAGGCTCTCTTCCTTAAAGCAGGGATAATGGAACAGTGTTCATTTAACCACGGAGGTAAACTCAAGGCTGTTTTCCTAGTCACCACCTCTCTCAAATTGTTTAACCTGTTCCAATACCCACAATTTGAAACAGTAATCTACACATACCAACGTGTGTTTAAAAAAAGCATTGGTGTCTTTCTTTCTACTGATTTCATAAAAATGCTCATATTTCCTCTGTTTCAGCTTTCTTTCTGTTATGCCAACATAGTATGAAAAACAGATTGAGCAAAATGCCAAATAAACAACCCCCCTTGTCTGGCAGTTGAAATAGCCTTTGGCTTTCAAAATCCCTCCAGGATGATGAAAATCAAATATGTCCGTATCAGCAATGAAAGAACATTGGGGGCACATACCACAATTGTGTGTGCCTCTCCTCCCTGTCCCAGTAGTACTGTTATTAATCCTTTCAAACAAATTATTTAGGTTGTAACCCCTTCTCAAACTAAATTTTGCATCCCTGGAAAAAATGTCCAAAGTATTGGGCATACTGGCAAAGATATCCCAGTAAGTCATGACAATATTTTTCATAACGCGGCTGCTTCTGTGAAAATCCATCACAACGTATAATTCCCTACCTTGGTGAGACTCACCACCTCCCACCTGCCTGTCAAGATCCACATCCATTGTTAACAAAGCACCATCCATTGTTTGTGAACAAGCAACTGGGTTTTCTATGGATAAAATAGGTTTATATCTGACACCCCATCCTTCCAATATTACATCTCTATGGAACTCACCATAGATTCT
The DNA here is from genome assembly GCF_019279795.1 of Protopterus annectens. Taxonomy (NCBI): domain Eukaryota; kingdom Metazoa; phylum Chordata; order Ceratodontiformes; family Protopteridae; genus Protopterus; species Protopterus annectens. Next base: position 186,059,922 of record NC_056727.1, read on the forward strand.
GGATACCCCCTTCTAACAAAGAGGTCTCCAATATATTCCAACCCCAATATTAAATCTTCCTTAAGGGTGGTAATGTGGGCAGCCCTAACCATCTGCCCTTTGACAATATTCCTCTTTTGGAAGTAGGGGTGTTCACTTTTAAAATGTTGGTATGAGTTAGAAAAATTTTTTTTCCAGTATAACCAGGAAACACATCTATGCATACTCAATTCCTTCCTAATGTCCACATCCAAAAAATTGATTTGTTTTCCCCCACATTGGATTTAAATTCCAGAAAATTGGTAGTTTTTTTAATGTAATCTAAATTTTTTTTAATAGTATCCCGTGGGCCCTTACATACAATAAATATATCTTCCAGGTACCGAAAATAGCTTCTAATATACTGGTAAAATGATGAAGTAAACACATAATATTGTTCCCAGTATAAAAGAACTATGTTGGCAAAATGGGGGCACAAGAGGCCCCCATAGCCACCCCACCTATCTGCTTGTAGTACTCCCCCTGGAAAAATATAAAATTGTTCTTAAGTACTGACTCCATTTTTTCCAAAACGAGTCTAAATTCCAAGGGGGAAAGGAAGTCAAAGTCCACTATAACTTCCTCAAACCAAGCCAGCCCTGTGTTGTGGGAATGACACTAAACAAATCTTTAATGTTGATTGTGAGGAAAAAATAGTCTGCATTAAATTCTATGTCCCTGAACTTAGTCAGGAAGTCCCATGAGTCTATAAGAATGTGGGGTAAGTGGTGTAGAATGGTTTTAACTTACTATCTACGTACATAGCAAGTGGTTGTGTTTTTGACCCTACTAAAGAGATGATTGGTCTCAAAGGGGGGTTTTGATCATCTTTGTGTGTTTTAATGATCCCAAAAATACCTGGAATCACTGATTTGGGAACCCTCATAAAGTCAAAAAGTTGTTTATCTAACACCCCCTGAAACAAGTTGTCTTCAAGATACATGTCCATATTCTTGTATGCCAAATTAATCTCATTTCTAGATAACTTCTTGATATTTTCCATCCCCATGTAAAATCTCTAGCATTTTACTAGAATGCAACCAATCTTCCTTCAAAACCACCCCTCCCCCATTGTCAGGCTTCATAATCCGGGCAGTGTTGCTCCTACTTAAATCAAAGACTAACTCTCTTTCTTCTTTGGATAAATTACCAAAGAAATACTGTCTATATTTATACTAGAGCCTCAAAATTATGAAGCAAAGGGTGGGTAGGGGGGAGTTAAAAGTACAATGTTAAAAGCACTCTTTTTCTTAAACTAGTTATTAGCTTCAGGAGCAACTTTACTTCATGTGAAAATCGTTATAGATAGAAAGTGGTCCATTAACCTGAATACACCTGAATACACTCAGAGTAAACTTCTAATTCCTCCTTCCTCTGCCTCTCTGACCTCCTGGTAGCGACCCTGAAAAGACATTTGCCTGGTCACTTGTGCATAAGATGGTTGGGTGGTTTGGTTCTGCAACTTTGGTGACCTCCTCACAGGAAAGTGTCCGACAGGTGCCCCCCCCCAAACCTCATTCTCAGACTCTACCCTGTGGTTAGGCACACTTTCCACACCACCATTAACTCCACCATCAACAGCATCATAATTAATTCTAGAATTAGGGCTGGGTTGTTTAGGCAAAAGGGCAGAGTACACCTTCCCACTCTGATACCTGTTGCTCAGGCTGTTGCAGAGAGATTGACCTACTGCCAGCTGCCAGCTGTGATATTGAGAAAATATAAGTGTTTATTCTCATTTTTTGTCTGCATTTTGATTTAATATCTCTGTAATCTGTACAACTGTACTTATTCTTTTTCTTGTGTGTTATAGCTGTATATTTTCTTAGTGTTGACCTCAGTTGTACTGAAATCCTTTGGCTGGAGGCCTTGTCTGTTTTCTTAGTAGCAGTAAGTTTTCAGAACTAGTTTAATCCGGCCAAAGTATTCCTGCATCTGTATTGTTTGGTTTCTGTCCTGTGTTTTAAATCAGTTATACCTGTTGCTCAGGCTGCTGCAGAGAGATTGACCTACTGCCAGCTGTGATACTGAGAAAAGATAAATGTTTATTCTCATTTCTTGTCTGCATTTTGATTTAATATCTCTGTAATCTGTACGACTGTACTTATTCTTCTTCTTGTGTGTTATAGCTGTATATCTTAGTGTTGACCTCAGTTGTAGTGAAATCCTTTGTCTGGAGGTCTTGTCTGTTTTCTTAGTGGCAGTAAGTTTTCAGAACTAGTTTCATCTGGCCAAAGTATTCCTGCATCTGTATTGTTTGGTTTCTGTCCTGTGTTTTAAATCAGATATACCTGTTGCTCAGGCTGCTGCAGAGAGATTGACCTACTGCCAGCTGTGATATTGAGAAAAGATAAATGTCTATTCTCATTTTTTGTCTGCATTTTGATTTAATATCTCTGTAATCTGTACAACTGTACTTATTCTTCTTCTTGTTTGTCCCCATCCACCTCCCTGTTCTTGTTTTGGTGTTAGTGTTGGTGGCTCTGGAATTGCCCGTCCCCTCCTGTAAGTCTGTATTTGAACACTCCTGAGTCCATCTCATTTGCTCACTTAACCGAATGCAGTGAGATCATATTCTGAGTCTAGTGTTCACTCTACATAATACAGAGAGACGATTTGAGAAGGCAAACCCACTTAGGTTCTTCCTTTGCACTTTAGTAACAAAAAAAAAAAAAAATATATATATATATATATATATATATATATATATATATATCTGCTTTTACTGTATTTGTGTTTCCTCCTACTTTATTTTGCTTTTGCCTCTTCTTAAAAGTACTCAATTTTATTTATTCTGCTGCACTTATTGCTGCTTGGTAGTAGCCTGATTAAATTGTAACTGTTATTCTAAGTCTTTTGGTTTAAGCACTTGGGCTTCATACCAGTTGTTTTACATTAAGAAGGTTTGTGGTCTGCACTGTTGTGGCAGGACAGGTAGCTTACATCCTTCTAAGCAGGGAATTGCTGATTGAAAGCTCAGTGTCTGCTATTCTAAAAGTGTATTAGTTCTGGTTTAAGCACTTGAGCTTCAGGCCAGTTATTCTACATTAAGAAGGTTTGTGGTCTGCACTCTTGTGGGAGGAGAGGCCGGATTCTGCCCTTCTGAGCTGGGAATTTCTGGTCACAGGCTTATTGTGCCTGCTTATTCGAACTTTCTTTCTGAAATTGGTGCGCCTTGTTGCTGTAGAATAGGACCAGATTCAGGCCTGCTGAATCTAGCTTTGTTTGTATAACTTGAACACTGATCCAGGCCATCTTTTTGTAGAAGTTTCCCCTTCACCCTAGTAGCAGGAATGTGCAGTTAGAACTTCTCGGATTGAAGACTTCTGGAACAGGACTCAGTTCTGAGTTTTTTTCTGGTTAATTGGGTAACTTGTTTAAATCAGATTGTTCGTTTTCTATTGTTTTACATATATATATATATATATATATATATATATATATAAAAAAAATTGCACTTTATTCATCTGCTTTTACTGTATTTGTGTTTCTTCCTTCTTTATTACTAGGGGCATTGACTACAACTCTGAACTGAGATATATAACAATAAGCATCTTTTTATGCGCATTTAAAGTGTTTTTTTTATTGTATCTGCTTTATTTTCTGAAAAAATATATATACTTGTTTCTCGCCTTTCTAAGCTAGTATAGTCCAGTTTTCAGGTTAGTGCTGAATTCAGGGCTGTGTTACAAATCTCTGTGTCTGCCCATACCTTAATTGGATAGAAGGAAGTTTCTCTGTTCACCTGTAAGAGAGGGGAGCATTGAGCAGCCTATCTGTCCCTGGAGGAGTGGTTTCAGACCAGAAAGTAGTAGTTTATTGGCCATTTTGGGGTAATTTCTATCTCTTTCATTTCCCTGCTATAAAGTCCGCATTTGCCTGGTTTTACTTGCCGGGCAGGGACGGTTAGCTAGGGTATAACTATTCCCGGCTCCACAAAGTCTCCTCTTCAATTTTTCCCTTGGAACTAGACAAACTTTCAACTTAAGCACTCAAGCCATTAATTTCTCAACCCAGCACTTGCTCAAGACTCATAGCAAGCACTTATAAACCCTGGCATGACAAAATGACAAGGCTCTCTATTCGACCTTAACAGCCATTCAGTAAAACAGTTTACTATACCTATCCGGGCATGTCCAAAGGGCAGTTTCAGGTGTACTTTCCAGTCCAACTGGTGAATCTGGGCATTTTGAGGCAGTGTTACAACTGCCTGATGTACACAGACAACCCTCTCCTCCTACCACCAAACACTAATACATGCGAGAAATGCAATTATACAGCCAAACTGGAGGCTAAGCTCTCTCAACCCAAGACTGGATCAGACAGTCAAGAGGAGAAGGGAAATACTGGCATCACACCACCAGTCTCACATAGACCCATTAAACCACCACCAGCAAAAAATACATGTAAATACATGAAAACATACTCGGAGGCTCTAAATAAAAATCTGCAAAAGCAACAGAGCCCTCCAAAGCAGATATCCAAGCAACCTCCACCCACCAACACAAACCATGAAACACATACTTCACAAAAACATTGTGCCATGCAATCACAGCCCTCAAGGCAAAATAACATACCCAACATACTAGTAATAGGTGACTCTATAGTCAGGCACGCTGACGTCCCACTCACTAGGCTGAACAAGGAGAAGGTTACTATTAGCTGCCTCTAGGGTGCCAGGATCTGCCACATAACACAAGTACTCAGGTCACTCCAGACAAGTACAAATATGACTCTGTCATTGTCCATGTTGGTGTGAATGACCTGAGCCATACCTCCCTGGACTACATGAAAAGAGACATGGAAGAGCTCTCTGATCATGTAGCCCAGGCCGGTATGACCCTGACCCTGAGTAGCATCCTGCCCTCACCAAGAATGATACCACTGTATAAAGACAAAATTATCAATTTCAACAATTAGCTAAGTTTCTGGTGTCATTCAAAGAGAATCCAGTGTCTGTCAGCCTGGGATGACATAAGCCATGCTGCTTCGCTAGAGATGGCTTGCACCTGTCACCCTTAGGCTATCAAATACTGGCCAAGGCTCTTGCCACCCCCACAGTGCCTTTTTTAGGCAAGGCTCAAAAGACAAACCCACCACCGTAAATAGCACAAGTAACAAAAATCTGAGGGCAATACTACTCAATGCCAGAAGTCTAAACCTCAGAATGCACACACTCAAGGCACTCCTCAGTATGGAGAAAATCGATATATGTGCAGTAACAGAAACCTGGTTTAAGGCTCCAGAGAGCACACCAGCACTACCAGGCTACAACTCATACCATACATTTTGACCACAGAACCCGGACCGAAATACGAAAGGTGGGGGAGTATCCATATTCATCAAGGATACCCACACCTCCAGGTTAGTGGCACAGCATGATGCTTCAGAGATTATCCACATGCAACTAACAATGGGCAAAACTGCAATTCAAATTGTAGCTTGCTACAGATCACCCAACATGTCCCAGGACCCCAATTCCACATTTCTGGAAACACTGGGTAACATTAAGGTCCTACCAAACACCCTAATATTGGGTGATTTCAACTACCCATACATTAACTGGGAGAACTACTCAAGTACTAACTCCCTTGCCTAACATTTCCTAGAATTTATAAACTCAAACACCCTGGAACAACTGGTCAACACTCCCACCAGAGGTGACAATATATTGGACCTGGTCAGTACCAACATGGGTGACCGATGTTCCACACCGGAGGTCAACCCCTTACTGGTTAGATCTGACCATAAACAAATCACTTTGGATATCCACATTCCACCCCCACCCCCGGTCAAGGAAACCACCATGCAAAACTTTTCAAAAGCAAACTTCACGTTACTTAAGACGGAGGTGGAAAGTTTCAAAGCCCCCATGCTAAAGGATAGTGCTGTCCAAGCTGCAAAATCCTTTACTAATGCATTCTACAGGCATCTACAAGAATGCATGGATCGTGCTATCCCAAGCAAAACCAAGACTCACTCCTCCAAGAAAAGGAAACCAGTCTGGTGGACCCCTGCAATAAACAAGCTATACAATAGAAGGAGGAAACTAGTACAGAAAAGAGTAAAATCCCAAGAAGGGCAGACATCCCTGATCAGTATCAGCAAGAAACTACGATCCCTCATAAAATCGTCCAAGGTGAGCTTTGAAAGAAAACTTGCCAAGGACTCCACAGATAACCACAAGGCATTCTTTAGCTATGTCAAGAATCTAAGCGGCAATGCTCAGTTCTACTCAGAGTTAGTGTAGAATGGAACAAAATACACTGAACCAACTGATATTGCCAACATCCTGGCAGACAGGTTCAGTGCAAACTTCACTCCCCTCTCACCCCCAAAAGGGCACATAATCATACCAGAAGAATGTAGAGCCCCTGAAATCAAAGACACTTAGGTTGAAATAGCCCTCTCTAAAGCCAAAAACACAGCATCAATGGGACCGGATGGTGTCCCAGGCTGTGTCCTACATGAGCTCAAAGACAAACTAACCCTTCACCAAAACACACTGTTCAAACTCAGCCTTTCCACAGGCTATATACCCATAGAGTGGTGCACAGCGATGGTTATTCCACTCTACAAAGGTGGAGCCACAACAGACCTCGGGAACTATCGCTCTATAAGCCTGACTAGCTTGGTCTGCAAGGCTATGGAGCACATCATCATGGAACTCATTAACAGAGACATTGGGAACCTCCAAACACTGGACCCTACCCAGTTCGGCTTTGTTAAGGGCAGATCATGCCTCCTAAACCTGGTGGACTTCTATGAGACATTAACTAAGGCTATAGACAAGGGAAAGGTGGTACACACAGCCTACCTAGACCTTGCAAATGCCTTCAACACCATTCCCCATTCTGGTATTACAGACAAGCTCACCAGTCTGAACATAAACCCCTATGTCACAAGATGAGTTGCCAATTGGCTCATGGACAGAACCCACATGGTGAGAGTTGTGGGAGCTAGGTCTGACTCTAAACCGGTTACAAGTGGCATTTCCCAGGGCTCAGTCCTATGACCCCTCCTGTTTGGCATATCCTTCTCAGAGGTATAGACAAGCACAGGAGGACTATGGCTGACCAAGTTCACAGACGACTGCAAACTAGGGGCTATAATTCACTCACTGGCTAACACAGACATCCTCCAAAAGGGTCTCACTGAGACGGATACCTGGTGTCAAAATAATGGCCTCAAGCTAAATGCCAAAAAGTGCATAGTAATTCCCTTTGGAAATAGCAAAGTACCCACAAACTACCACAGAGGTGGTAGTCCCCTAAATATGGAAAACATAATAAGGGATCTGGGGACCAAAGTAGATAGTAATCTCTCCTTTGATAATCACATTGCCAAAGTGGTTAGAAAATCCTTCTATGTGGCCCACCTAATCACAAAAGGGTTTGCATCCAGATCAGAAGAGATCATTGTGCCCCTTTTCTCATCACTCATCAGACCCATCATAGAGTACAATGCCCCATTTGGGATGTATCTTACAAGACACCTGCAACAGCTGGAAAGACCACAGAAGTACCTCACCAAGAGGATCACTGTCCTCAAACAGATGGCCTATGCAGCTCGACTGAAGAAACTCCAGCTGTACTCGGTTGCATACCGCCTGTTCAGAGGTGATCACTGCCTGACATACAAGGCCATGTCCAACCCAGAATTGATGAACATGCTCCACCTAAAGAAAACCTTATCCCCTCGAGCCACACACTCTAGGGATCTAAACCTCACCACAACAATAAATAGGATGTGCTGGAGGGATAGATTCCTGTACCAGAGACTTCCCATGCTTTGGAACAAGATTACAATCTACATTAGACAGAGCTCCTTGCTAGCACTCTTCAAGAGAAACCTTAATGAGTGGATGGGAAACAGAAGGTTTACCCCGGGGATCACTTCAGTGGCTTTGCTGGACAGAGGCACAGGGAACTAATTTAAGGGGGCGGCGAAAGCCAATACATTCTGGCTAGGCTTATAAATACCTTCGTGCACATAGCCTAGTACCTACCTATGAACCTATGAACCTATCAAATTCCAAAACCCTCTCATCAACTCCTGGACCCAAATTGGTAGCAATAGGATGATTTCCACATTGTCCTCATTGTCCAGAGCCATTCAATTTGCCATGATTCACATTTTTGCATTCCGTGACAGTAAATCCTCAGACATCTTCACTCCCTGCTGCCTGTGAAACCGGAAATGACGTCAGATCTCTCTGTCCTGCTTGGTAGCAGGGAATATAGTCCTCCACAGAGTTAGAAACCCCTTCCTCTAGTGAAAACAGTTGAATTAATTTAGTAAATTCTCTCAGACATGAACGTTGACTTCCCTTAGATGAAAGAGGACCTCGCAAACCAGATCCTGACATTTCATCAAAGAAAACCCATAAACACTGGTAACCACAAGGTGAAAAATACTGAGATGAAAATCTAAAACTCAGAACCCACAGTTCTTTCAGTCAGGCACACTGGTTATGCAGAAAAATGACAACTCAAGTTGTACACGGTATTTTAATAACAGCTAGACTCCAAATTCTCAATACAAAACTTCAGATTAAGCGCTTTCTTTCAACAAATTTAGACAACCTTTCAACTTAAGCACTCAAACCATTCACTTCTTATCCCGGCACTTGGTCAAAACTTATAGCAACCATTAATAAACTTTAGCAATAGACCCCCCCCTATACTGTAGAGAAGGACAAGGCTCTCTATTCAACCTTACCAGCCAATCAGTAAAACAGTTCACTGTCCCTATCCAGACATGGCCAAAGGACAGTTTCAGGTGTACTCTCTGTTCCAACTGGTGAATCTGGGCATTTAGAGGCAATGTTACAATTGCCTCATGTACACAGACAACCTTATCCTCCTTCCACCAAACACTAATACATGCGAGAGATGCAATTATACAGCCAAACTGGAGGCTAAGCTCTCTCAACCCAAGACTGGACCAGGCAGTCAAGAGGAGAAGGGAATTACTTGCATCACACCACCAGTCTCACATAGACCTATGAAACCAGTACCAGGAAAAAACACACATAAATACATGAAAACATACTCGGAGGCTCTAAATAAAAATCTGCAAAAGCAACAGAGACCTCTAAAGCAGACATCCAAGCAACCTCCACCCCCCAACACAAACCATGAAACACATACTTTACAAAACCAGTGTGCCATGCAATCACAGCCCTTAAGGCAAAATAACATACCCAGCACACTAGTAATAGGTGACTCTATAGTCAGGCACACTGATGTCCCACTCACTAGACTGAACAAGGAGAAGGTTACCTGTCGGGTGCCAAGATCCACCACATAACGCAAGCACTCAGGTCACTCCAGAATAAGTACAAATATGACTCTGTCATTGTCCATGTTGGTGTGAATGACCTGAGCCGTACCTCCCTGGACTACATGAAAAGAGAAATGGAGGAGCTCTCTGATCACGTAGCCCAGGCCGGTATGACCCTGACCCTGAGTAGCATCCTGCCCTCACCAAGAATAACCCCACGGTATAGAGAAAAAATGATCAATTTCAACAGTTGGCTAAGCTTCTGGTGTCATTCAAAGGGGATCCAGTGTCTGTCAGCCTGGGATGACATGCTCGACAAGCCACGCTGCTTCGCTAAAGACGGCTTGCACCTGTCACCCTTAGGCTTTCAATTACTGGCCAAGGCTCTTGCTACCTCCCATAGTGCCTTTTTTAGGCAAGGCTCAAAAGACAAGCCCACCACCATAAATAGCCCAAGTAAAAAAAAACTGAGGGTAATGCTACTCAATGCCAGAAGTCTAAACATCAAAATGCATGCACTTGAGGCACTTCTCAGTATGGAGAAAATCGATATATGTGCAGTAACAGAAACCTGGTTTAAGGCTCCAGAGAGCACCCTAGCACTACTAGGCTACAACTCATACCATACATTTCGGCCACAAAACCCGGACCGAAATACAAAAGGTGGGGGAGTATCCATATTCATGAAGGATACCCATACCTCCAGGTTAGTGGCACAGCACGATGCTTCAGAGATCATCCACGTGCAACTAACAATGAGCAAAACTGCTATTCAAATTATAGCTTGCTACAGATCACCCACCATGTCCCAGGACCCCCATTCCGCATTCCTGGAAACACTGGGAAACATAAAAGTCCTACCAAACACCCTGATATTGGGTGATTTCAATTACTCAAACATTAACTGGGAAAACGACTCAAGTACAAACTCCTTTGCCTAACATTTCCTAGAATTTATAAACTCAAATGCCCTGGATCAACTGGTCAACACCCCCACCAGAGGTGACAACATATTGGACTTGGTCATCACCAACATGAGCCACCGGTGTTCCACACCAGATGGCAACCCCTCGTTGGTTAGATCTGACCATAAACTAATCACTCTGTATATCCACATTCCACCACCACCCTCGGTCAAAGAAACCACCATGAAAAACTTTTCGAAAGCAAACTTCATGTTACTTAAGACTGAGGTGGGAAGTTTCAAAGCCCCCATGCTAAAGGATAACTCTGTCCAAGCTTCAAAATCCTTTACTAATGCACTCTATGGGCACCTACAAGATTGCATGGATCATGCTATCCCAAATAAAACCAATACTCACTCCTCCAAGAAAAGGAAACCAGTCTGGTGGGCCCCTGCCATAAACAAGCTAGACAATAGAAGGAGGAAACTAGTGCAGAAAACAGTAAAATCCCAAGAAGGGAAGACATGCCTGATCAGTATCAGCAAGAAACTATGTTCCCTCATAAAATCATCCAAGGCTAGCTTTGAAAGAAAAATTGCCATGGACTCCAAAGATAACCACAAGGCATTCTTTAGCTATGTCAAGAATCTAAGTGGCAATTCTCAAATCTGCTCGGAGTTAGTGCAGAATGGTAATAAATGCACTGAACTGACCGATATAGCCAGCATCCTGGGAGACATGTTCAGTGCAAACTTCACCCCCTTCTCACCCCCAAAAGGGCCCATAACTATACCAGAAGAATGTAGTGCCCCTGAAATCACAGACACTCAGGTTAAAACAGCCCTCTCCAAAGCCAAAAACGCAGCATCAATGGGACCGGACTGTGTCCTAGGCTGTGTCCTACATGAGCTCAAAGATGAACTAACCCCTCACCTAAACACACTGTTTAAACTCAGCCTCTCCACAGGCTATGTGTCCACAGAGTGGCACACAGCAATGATTTTTCTGCTCCACAAAGGTGGAGCCACGATGGACCCCGGGAACTCTCGCCCTATAAGCCTGACTAGCTTGGTCTGCAAAGCTATGGAGTGCATCATCATGGATCTCATTAACAGAGACATTGGGAACCTTCAAACACTGGACCCTACCCAGTTCGGCTTTGTTAAGGGCAGATCATGCCTCCTAAACCTGGTGGTCTTCTTTGAGACAGTTACCAAGGCTATAGATGAGGTAAAGGTAGTCCTCACAGCCTACCTAGACCTCGTAAAGGCCTTTGACACCATTCCCCACTCAGGTATTATAGACAAGCTCACCAGCCTGAACATAAACCCCTACGTCACGAGATGGGTTGCCAACTGGCTCATGGACAGAACACTCATGGTAAGAGTTGTGGGAGCTAGGACTGACTCTAAACCGGTTACAAGTGGCGTTCCCCAGGACTCAGTCCTAGGACCCCCCCCCCATTCAGCATATACTTCTCAGAGGTACAGGCAAACACAGGAGGACTATGGCTGACCAAGTTCACAGACGACTGTAAACTAGGGGATATAATTGACTCTCCGGCTGACACAGACATCCTCCAAAAGGGTCTCACTGAGACAGATACCTGGTGTCAAAACCATGACCTCAAGCTAAATGCCAAAAAGTGCATAGTCATCCCCTTTGGAAAAAGTAAAGTACCCACAAACTATCACATAGGTGGTAGCCCTCTAAATACGGAAGACAAAATAAGGGATCTGGGGACCCAAGTTGACAGTAACCTCTCCTTTGATAATCCCATTGCTAAAGTGGTTAGAAAATCCTTCTATGTGGCCCACCTTATCACAAAAGGGTTTGCATCCAGATTGAAAGAGGCCATTGGGCCCCTCTATGCATCACTCATCAGACCCATCATAGAGTACAATGCCCCATTTGGGATGTACCTTAAAAGACACCTGCAACAACTGGAAAGATCACAAAAGTACCTCACCAAGAGGATCACTGGCCTCAAGCAGATGCCCTATGCAGCTCGACTGAAGAAACTCCAGCTGTACTCGGTTGCATACCACCTGCTCAGAGGTGATCTCTGCCTGACATACAAGGCCATGTCCAACCCAGAATTGATGGACATGCTCCACCTAAGGAAAACCATATCCCCTTGAGCCACATGCTCCAGGGATCTAAACCTCACCACAGCAATAAATAGGACGTGCTGGAGGGATAGATTCCTGTCCCAAAGACTTCCCATGCTTTGGAACAAGATCCCAATCTACATTAGGCAGAGCTCCTCATTAACCCTCTTCAAGAGAAACTTTGAAGAGTGGATGGGAAACACAAAGTTTACCCCAGGGATCACTTCAATGACTCTGCTGGACAGAGGCTCAGGGAACTAATCTAAGGAGGTGGCGAAAGTCAACACATTCCGGCTAGGCTTATAAATGCCTTCAGGCAGATAGCCTAGTACCTACCTATGAACCTATGAACCTATGAACAAGGGAACTTCATCAGAATAACACTATCCAAAATTCAAAGCACTTAAAAAGTGTCATCAATTAACATACATTTCCAGCAATAAGTTAATTGAATAATTACAAATAATTACATATTAAAATGTGGTCTAAGGTATCTTAAAATCAAACTCAGTAGAATAATAGAAGAATAAATGAACAATATAACTGAAAAATAAAACTGGACATAAAAAACTAAACATAAAAATTGTGTCTACAAACAACAATACATCTTCCAGCACGTACCCAAGTGTTCTAGGAAAAACAAATTACCAGCCATAGTTTTACTTTAAGGCTCTCTTCCTTAAAGCAGGGATAATGGAACAGTGTTCATTTAACCCTGGGGTGAACAAGCATCCAGCCTAAGCTGCCACATAAGTTCACAAAACTCAAGGCTGTTTTCCCAGTCATCACCTCTCTCAAATTGTTTAACCTGTTCCAGCACCCAAAATTTGAAACAGTAATCTACACATACCAATGTGTCTTTAAAAAGAGCATTGGTGTCCTTCTTTCTACTGATTTCATAAAAATGCTCATAGATCCTCTGTTTAAGCTTTCTTTCTGTTTTACCAACGTAGTATGCAAAACAGTTTGAGCAAAATGCCAAATAAACAACCTCCCTTGTCTGGCAGTTGAAATAGCCTTTGGCTTTCAAAATCCATCCAGGGTGATGAAAATCAAATATGTCCGTATCAACAATGAAAGAACATTGGGGGCACATACCACACTTGTGTGTGCCTCTCCTCCCTTTCCCAATAGTACTGCTATTAACCCTTTCTAAAAAATTATTTAGGTTGTAACCCCTTCTCAAACTAAATTTTACATCCCTGGAAAAAATGTCCAAAGTATTGGGCATACTGGCAAATATGTTCCAGTAAGTCATGACAATATTTTACATAACGCGGGTGCTTCTGTGAAAATCCATCACAACGTATAGTTCTCTACCTTGGTGAGGCTCAGCACCTCCTACCTGCCTGCAAGATCCACATCCATTGTTAACAAAGCACCATCCATTGTTCATGAACAACCAACTGGGTTTCCTATGGATAAAATAGGTTTATATCTAACACCCCATCCTTCCAATATTACATCTCTAATGGAACTCACCATAGATTCTGGATACCCTCTTCTAACAAAGAGGTCTCCAATGTATTCCAACTCAGATATTAAATCTTCCTTAAGGGTGATCATGCGGGCAGACCTAACCATCTGCCCTTTGACAATATTCCTCTTTAGGAAGTAGGGGTGTTCACTTTTAAAATGTAGGTATGAGTTAGAAATTTTTTTTTTCCGGTATAACCAGGAAACATATCTATTCATACTCAATTCCTTCCTAATGTCCACATCCAAAAAATGGATTCGTTTTCCCCCACATTGGATGTAAATTCCAGAAAATTGGTAGTTTTGTTAATATAATCTAAAAATTTTTTAATAGTATCCCGTGGGCCCTTCCATACAATAAATATATCATCCAGGTACCGAAAATAGCTTCTAATATACTGGTAGAATGATGAAGTAAACACATAACGTTGTTCCCAGTATAAAAGAACTATGTTGGCAAATATGGGGTCACAAGAGGTCTCCATAGCCACCCCACTTATCTGCTTGTAGTACTCCCCCCTGGAAAAATATAACATTTTTCTTAAGTACTGACTCCATGTTTTCCAACACGAGTCTAAATTCCAAGGGGGAAAGATAGTCAAAATCCACTATAACTTCCTCATACCAAGCCAGTCCTATGTTGTGGGGAATGACACTAAACAAATCTTTAATGTCAATTGTGAGGAAAAAATAGTCTGCATTAAATTCTATGTTCCTGAACTTTGTCAGGAAGGCTCACGAGTCTATAAAAATGTGAGGGTAAGTGGTGTAGAATGGTTTTAACTTACTATCCACGTACATAGAAAGTGGATGTGTTTTTGACCCTACTAAAGAGATGATTGGTCTCAAAGGGGGTTTTGAACATCTTGGTTTGTTTCTGGGATCCCAAGAATACCTGGAATCACTGGTTTGGGAACCCACATAAAGTTAAAATTTGTTTATCTAACACCCACTGAAACACGTTGTCTTCAAGATACATGTCCAAATTCCTGTATTTCAACTTAATCTCATTTCCAGATACTTGATATTTGACAAACAAAGCAAAAATAAAGCAGTAGCTCTCTAATAGAGTTAAATGAAGTGAAAAGTAGCAACATAAAACTTTTATTTGCCAAGGATGGTACAGGATTAATTCTGGACCCTCTCAAAGTGTGGCAAGGACATCAAGCAGATGTGAGTTCTGTGAAAATGACAATTTCTAGTAAGGGTGGTTAACTCAAGAGCAATGCTAGTTTGCTGGGTGAGTTGTCAGTATTATAGATTTATGGAAAATAATGGGTGGGAAAATTACTTAAATATTATTTCCGTTGGTGAATACTACTTGAAATGTGTTTTATTTCCTCAATAGGGTCCTCACTTTATGTTAAACTTCTACTGTCAGCTGAGAAAACCTTCACTCATCCTGAAAACAGCCATTCTCCATTCAGTACCAGACGTTTGCATTCTCCCTTGATTGTGACCCTCCTCTTCACTCTAGTGCTAATTCTAATTCTACAAGCATCCTTTGTGCCAGAGCCATGGGCTCAAGCTCAATGCCAAGAAATGTATAGTTATCCCTTTTGGGAAAGAAAATGTACCAGTGAATTACCACATAGGTGGCAGTACTCAAAACACCGAAAGTGTGATAAGAGACTTAGGGACACAGGTGGACAGTGGTCTCACCTTTGATAGCCACACCGCCACAACAGTCAAGAAATCCTTCTATGCGGCACACCTCATCACTAAGGGCTTTTCATCCAGAAAAAAGGAGGTCATTGTCCCACTGTACTCATCCCTCATTAGACCCATTATAGAATACAGTGCCCCATTTGGTATGTACCTCTCAAGACATCTGCAACAAATGGAAAGACCGCAGAAATACCTCACTAAAAGAATCACAGGCCTAAAGCAGATGCCCTTTGCTGACCGTCTAAAAAAACTCCACCTATACTCTGTCGCATATCATCTACTCAGAGGCAATCTCTGCTTAACATACAAGGCCATGTCAAACCCAGAGCTGGTCTATAGATGGAGATTTTCCCTTTATGCCATTAATGTTTTACACACACACACACACACACACACACACACACACACACACACACACACACACACACACACACACACACACACACACACACAGTGTATATGTAGTCTTTTGCCTGAATGTTTCTTACCCCACAGCTGCACTACTTTGAAGTCATCATCATCAGTACCCCTCTTTTTCATATTTTTACATGGGGTCAGGGTGTAACATCAAAATTAATCAAAGTGACCAAATAATCTACAGTCAGTATTTTCTATAAAAAATGGTGTTATCAAAGTGTCTCATTTTCTTTCATGAAATCCCAGGAATTAATCAGACTTTGCATTATCTCAGAAAATGCCATCATGTACAAGTAAAGCTATAGTCATTTGTTTCATGTTTAGGCTTTTTCATTCAGGATGTTCCTTTCAGTGAGGTGTTGCTGACTGATGGATTGGTATCCAACTTTTGGATCAAGACGGTAATAGTTTGTCTGTGGGTGACCTTTATTCTGCGTATATTCCAAAGGGGCTGCACAGGAAAGGCTAATGAGAGACAGGTTCTGTTCCCTGAGGTACAGCTTTGGTAGAATTTTATTTATTTATTATTTATTGCAGTCTTGTGTTATGTCTTTGAAGTTGAACATTAGTGGCTCATTTACAAAAGCTGTGTGTTCAGTGGAGTAGTAAGGAGAAGCTGCACATACATGATCCATACAGAGATAAACAGGACTCATTACTGGATATGTGTAGTCCTGGCTGTACAACTAAAAGAAAATAAATGCACCTTATGACATACAGAAGTCAGTATGTAAATGTATGATAAACTGTCTGAAGAGTTACCCGGAAATGTATATGCTATGCTTGTTACATACTAGTTCAGGAAGACACAAGTCTGGAGGTAGCTAGGCAGAGAGACATGTGGAAGTACATTAGTCAAGGCATGTGGTAGGCATAAAGAGATTGATGAGTGCTGTTGTCGAAGTTCCCTTACGAATGATAGTATATAAGGTACATCACACAGTGTTAAGATAAAGTTAATGTAAAAGCCTGCTTACTTACTTAACATGGCATTGTTGAACAGCCAGCAAAGTAGGTATAGATGATTCCCCAGTCATTGTATTCCATGTCATTTTGTACTTCTGTAACTCATGATGGTTTGAACAGGGCAGCACAGTCTTTTGTACTGGTTTCAGGATTAGACACAGGAAATACCAGAATTCTATTTAAAGGATGTTTATTTGCTTCTTGCATAAGTGGTTTAGTGGACATTAAAAAAATAAATTAAGTAACAGGCAACTCAGGGCAACAGCTCATAGCTGTTATAATGAATATTATATTATATTATATTATATTACTCACGTAGTTTGTTTGTTTCTTTCGGCTTTTCCCAGTTAGGGGTCGCCACAGCGGAACTCCGGTCCGCTAATGATTGGCAGTAGATTTTGACGTGCTGGCTAATGCACAAGATTCTAGTATGCACATATATACTCACGCACACACACACACACACACACACACACACACACACACACACACACACACACACACACACACACACACACACGGGTACGTAGACATATGCTTGGGTGTATGCTAAGAGAAAAGTTAGGCTCATGTTATAAATGCAAACAGTCGTTTATGAAGCCTGCACCTAAGCTATTTGAAAGAAAGTAAAAGTCTACATTTATATACAAAATACAATGGAACAATTGAGTTTGACATTGCAGAATTATACTTATTTAATTATTTTTAATGTACAGAAAGTCTTGCTCTTGCTTTGTGTAGAAGCCTCTAACAAAGTACGTTTATCTGACCCTGTAGTTAATTTTGTACTAACTAACTTCCTGCAATTTTGTCTGGAAAATGTCCTATTTGATTGGAAATGTGGTATGTATTTTACCCATAATAAGTAGAATTTCAACTTTAAAAATAAACCGTGGGTGAAGCTTGTCAGTTTTTTTGATTTACACACAACTGATAGTGATGTGTTAGAATGCACAGGACAGTATTTACATTAGGCCATTATTAAAAATCAGATCCAAGAATAAAGCTCAGCTTTAGTAAGATGCTTGCCATCAAGCGTGTTTCATCTCACTGCTGTATGAAACAACTATGATAAAAAGTGACATTTTGGAGCATACACTTGAGCTATAGTGCATTCCTTTAATGCTAGGCATTGACCTTGATTTTTTGAAGACTTAATTGCTACTGCGTCATGTGGTTGGATCATTTACAATAATCTTTTTGTGTTGCTACTGCTTCAGGTGCCTTGAGGCATGTAGCTCCTTGAAAAAGAAAGAAAAGATGGGGGTGCAAGAGAGAAAACAACAACTCATATTGATTAAATGATATCCTCAAAGGCCTTGTATTTGGCATAGAGTAATCATGGTAACAGCTTGCTGAGTAAAGGTTACATCTTAATAGGCAACAACAAAAAATGTGCAACTGGAAATAGGGAAGGTAGTTGAAAGATTCTGACTTGGTTTGATGCAGGGAAGCAGATGTTTGCACCTTAGGCTCTGAATGTGAGGTGTATCAAGGCTGCTCAGGTATTTGCAGAATTCTGTATGACTGGTTAGAGAATGGATAAGCAGAAAGTGCATTACATCTGTTATTATTTTTTTCACAGTTGTGCTACTGTACTTGTTTTTATTTTAAGACACACTGCTGCAAAGTGTCCTTCCAAAGACTAATTGCACGCCTAGAGAGTTATGCCATTTACCTATTACTAAAATAAAGAAAAACACTGAATTAAAAGTAATGAACTGCATATTTAATATATGAAAGGCACATGCTGTGATTACGGCTAATCAGTGACCACTTAGGTTAAAAATAATGCCCTCTATAAATGATAAACTGGTTAAAATATTCTTTTAGTAAATGCATTCACTTTGGATTTACAGGCTTCTTTGCAGCTGTCACCAGTGAGCTCATTACAGGACTGGCCTAAATTTATCAATCAAAAATCTTAAAAGAGAATATGAAATGTAAAAGTTTTAGAGTAGCATTCCAGCTTTCAGCTGCATCCTTCCCTACTGATTATGGTAGAGAGTCCAGCCAAGCAAGGACTGAACTCCATATAGCCAGGTGCTATCTCATTAAAATGCTACCCTAAAGGGAGAATATGTGTCTCTATTTATATCATAGTGACACAACTGTGAATAATAATAATAAAAAGCATAACATATTGCTTGAGGATAAAATAAATGCATAAATACTTTGTTAATAGCAACATATCTGTCCCCCCCCCAAAAAAAAAAAACAAAACAAACACTATAACAAATTAATCAGAACTAGTGTGTGGTCAGCGACAACAATGCCAATGTATTGTTAATTCCTTGAGGGCTGAGATCTACAAACATGCTGTCCAAAGACATGAACTGTTACAGAATATGTCGACCATAGCATAAGGCATTTAACAGCTGGTACAGACAACTAACAACATTTTGGTGTTCGGAATAGCCTGTTGAGTAATGAGACATCTCAGGTACAGAGATGTAGGAAGAAGACAATGGATTATTATAGTGTTAATTTTGATTAACCACTGTGTAACTGCCTCTATTCATTTCAAAGCAGCATGCTTCATGACCATGGATGTTCTGCCTTTGGACGCAGTTGATATTTTTGTGTTAATGTGATATAATTTATTAAATGATATTCTGTAATTATCCATAAAATAAGTGAAAAATGTTCTGAGGCAAGGCAATGTATTCATTTAATATATGTAGAAAACTTTAATTTTATTGTGTAGCATATTTAAATGCATTTGCAAGTGAAAGGACCACAGAATTACTACTTTGTATGCAAATTGAATGCCTGTTTATTTTAGGAATGTTGGCAAAACAAAAGTAAATTGAATTTCCATCATTTTTCACAAAAGGAGATGAAAGAACATTTATCTTTTATACGACTACTCAAAGAAATTTGCTAGTAAGTGTCACATGTTGGAAGCACATTTATGAGACAAGTAGGTTGAATGTTGTGTAGGACAAATTGTTTCATTGGGATTTAGTTGTACATTTCATTATCTGGCCATAGTTTTTCTGCCATAGCTATCATTATTGTCAACACAAATTATAGAATTTTCCTTGCTTAGCAGATTTCTATGGAAAACTTTGTTCATTTCATGTATTTTATTAACTGATGAGATGACAATCATATTTCAGTACATTAATAGAACAGAGCAATATAAATCAAGCACCATATAAATGACCTCCAATATTTTAATTAACACCAATACCTCATGTGGCATCTTTGCAAAACAAACAAGTACAATATAAACCATGTGAAACTTATGAAATTGATAACAACTTTCATTTCTTGCACCACGAAGTTCCAAACAGTCAGTGAAACGCCTTGAGCTGGATTCATGAATGCCTGCACTTAGTGCTGCTATAGTGTTGGTGATGTGCACAAGATAGTGCACTATTTAGTATTCACTAAGCAGCTGTCTGCATTGTGTATACCCTGAAAACAAGGGTATGTGGCATGATATGCTAGTGAAGGCATAAGTAGCTGCAATACTTGCTAATTAAGCAATCCAACATGGCAGAGCTATTCAGCCATGTATAAAGAGTGAGAGCACCCTCGGTTCTCCCTTTTGCCCTGAAATCCCAAAGTCTTTGGAATACAGCCAGAAAGACACTTAGAAAAAAAATGTTAGGGGTTGCTGCAGCCATCATTAATGTGTATGTGCAACAGGCTTAATTAAAGGTGCTGCTGCCAGACCTCAGCAGAGGAGGAGAAGAAGAAAGGTGTTTAGACTCCAGTTCACTTAACATGGACTGCATGATACAGAAATTGCAAATCAATACAGGGTGGACAGGGATACACTAGAGGAAATATTCAAATTCTACTGCCCTCATCTGAGGACCCAGCAGAAACATGGAAAACCTACCCCAGTGGAAATAAAGGTATGTATATCAGTAAGTATACTAACTACAGATATTTCCCAGAGACCCACACTGGATATCTTAGGGGTGTCACAGATCTCAGCTTCCAGAATCTTACATCAATTTCAAAATGCAATGCTACAACATGCCAGAAATTATATCTATTTCCCATGTACCCTAGCAGAGAGGACAACAACTATACAATTATTTCATGTCATAGCACACTTCCTGAACTTCTGTGGGCCATAGATTGCACATACATGGAAATAAAATCCTGACCTGGTGAACAGAGAAAGTGATACATTAATAGGAAAGGATACCACTCAGTCAACTCTCAGGCTGCCTGTAATGCCCACAGGATCATCTACAATGCGTCTGTAAGTAAACCTGGCAGATTTCATGACTCACACATATGGCACACCTGTGACTTGTACACAAGGTTTGCTAAGGGTGACTTTACACAAGGGCATCTAGTGGAGGATGCAGATTGTGCACTGGGACCTTGACTTATGAATCCCATGAGAAACCCACACAATCCTACTTTGCAAGGATACAATGATGTCTATGCTTAAACTAGGAATATAATACAACATATATTAGGCTTGCTGAAGTCAAGTTTCTGGTGTCTAGACACATCAGGAGGTGCCCTGCATTACAACCCAGACACATCATCCAAAATACTCACATTTTCTGCCATGTTGCACAAGATAAGCTTCAACAAGGACAACAAAGCCAAGGATCCATTTTCCAGGACCACAGGCATGGCTAGCAGCTCAAGCATATACGGATGAGGAGTATGAGGGAAAACAACCTGCTGCACATGGTGTTGACAGATGTAGGTGTGCACAGTATGCCCTGGTTCTGGCTAAGAGGCAAAGGATAGCCCACACAATTACTGCCTAAATGAAAAACTAAGATCCTAAGCACATACAAATATTAAAACTGATGCTGCAAAAGTATACAACATTTACTTAAACATGTAATGATTGTGTTCTGTTAGCATTAGACAGAGTCAATCAACAAGGACACATTATGTAGCTGCAGTATTAACAAGGTAAGTGTGGAACCTATTAAAAACAAAACAGAAAAATTAGATATCTAAACAAGTACCCTCATTTGCAAATATTTAAGTCACTAAAATGAAACATATCTCAGCTGTATAGTAAGGTCAGCATTAACTAATGACTGATTTCTGCAACAGTAGTGTAGTTAGGGCAGGGTAAGAGGGCCAAATGCCTCAGATGCAAAGTGCTGTTGGATAATGATCAGCTGATCCCAGTCATTAATGCAATAATGGCTTTTAAAAGCCATAATTGAATTGCGATCAAACCTGAGCACTGTAGCACTCAGCGTCTGGTCTAAACTGTAGCAACTGCTTACTGCATTGTAGCATGCAGCTTGCTACATTTTAAAAGAAGAAACTTTCTTTTTTTAAGTAAAACATGAACACCGTAACACTTCATGCAGGGTACAAACTGCAGCAACTGTTTGCTACATTTGAAAACAAGAAGAAATTCTTTTTTTTTTTAATAAAACAAAGGAGGGTTGAGGGGAGGGCACATCAATGGGACTTGAATGGCTGGGCAGAAGGGAGGGTGTGTTGTGGTGTGCCAGTAGAAGGAGGGTATGTGGCTTTTAATATAGTAAAGAGCTGAGGGGGTGGTCCACTGGTTCATGGTGCAAGCACAGGGTACTGGTTGAGCCAGGTATGCTTCTGCTTGCACAGGTGACCATGACTCTTCTCAATATTTCCACATTGTCACAGGTATGTACACTGCCCTAAAAACTGTCAGTATTGTTTCCCTCATACACATATGGAAATGATAGCTTTATTGTTTTTTAACCTGCATGTGTGTTCTATCATAAGTAATGTGGATATAATTTATTACTTTTGATCACTCCGACAATATACATTCCAACAGCAGAGGACTTCATTACACCTAACACACGTGTGTAGCTAGGCATTCTCAATAAAATCGTGAGTGACAGAGATATTATTGAGCATGCTACTGAGCATCTATAATGACAACTGTATATTTATGCTTTTTTGACTGTAATTATATCACTGTTTAGCATTTACATTAATATACAACACATGGCTAATACATGTTTAAAGGTAACTTTCTATGGTTACAAATGACAACAAACAGAAAAGATATGTCCCTTTCTGATGTGCATGAGACAACAGCTGTAAGGTCCATTTATTTCTATTTATACCTGATGGAATAGAGAATAAAGCAATACTGCCAGATGCCACATATAACTTGCTATATATGCATCTGATATGCAAAAACTGCAGTATATGCAAATATCCCAAATTTATTTACTGACCTTGCTGTTATCTCATCTCAGTCTTTTATTCACATTTAACACATTTACTCTCCTTTGAAACACTGTTGCTTTGTGCGCCTCTGACATCCCTTGTCAGCATGTCCATTTTTATTTAGGTACATAGGCCAATAAAGTATACAGGATTACTTTTTATAAAGTCAGTATAAATTATTGTGAAGATTGGGTGAAGATAGATGAAGGCTGCCAGCCCAACCAGATAAAATTTTGTAGATAATTCTGTCATCTATAAATATTAATGTAAACCACAGGCTTATTGTCTTAAATGGTAAAAATAGTGTTACATGTGGAACTGGAAAAATGTATCAACAGTGCATTCTACTGACCAAGTAAAGCATGTTGTGACCCTTTGATGTTAAAACATGGAGTCAGTAAGTCTAGAGTGAGGCATCCTGCCTATTGTTTTAATGCCAGAGTTATTGGCCAGAATTTGCATGCATAAATGTCCTTTATTGCTCTGGTTTCTGCCCAGAGGTGAAGAATGTAAATGTAGTTTCTGTTAGCCTGGGAACCCAGGGCAGTGTGAAGAATGATGTGATGTGAACCAGGAATGTGATTTTTAAAAACAGAGAAAATCAAAGAGCATTAAGCATTTTTGTCTTGACCATCCAACTCACCAGCACTGTCCTGCTCTATATGTAAGTTTATCTTAGACTTGTGTTTTCCTTTAGAAATAGCTAGAAACTAGAAATATTTGACTGTGTTTTTCTGTGATGTCAGAACTGTACTACTGAGTTATTTTAAGTATTTCTCTGTGATCTCTGAACTCTTGACTAGCACTGTGTAGTAAAAAGTATTGTCTTGTGTTTTGACTATTTGTTGTTAAATATTTTTAGACCCTTTCAACTGTGGCTGTTTTTAATTTAAGCTCTTTAGAGTACTTGCACGCCTTTGGTAAAATTGTACATAGCCACACCAATAGCTTTAGCCGTGGGCTATACTACCAATTGGGTAATAATATTGCACAGTAATAATTGGACACCCTTTTAAGGGCCTTTGAGTAGCTGATAAATATTAGTGGGTGGTGGCAGCTGGTGCTACCCTATAGTCTGGAAAAAGGGGCACAGCTGGAGAACCTGTGCCAACCTTCACCAGGAGTGTCTGTGTGGTTGTATAAACTCTTCTCAAAGTGTGTGTGTGTGTGTGTGTGTGTGTGTGTGTGTGTGTGTGTGTGTGTGCTACTTGGGCAGGGACACGAAGCACTGGTTGGACAGAGAGGGTGCTGGAGGTTTTAACTTGCCCACTAGGCTAATATCTGGACCCTATAGCTGTGCCAGTGGGGAGTCTTATTGGGTACCTGGAGAGCAAGAGAGCATCCAGCCCCAGACTAAATGTGATCTCTGTGTGCTCTTAAGGGAAATTGCACTTTACTGTGTGTATTTGTTATCCTTTCCTCCTATATGAGACAACCCTCACTAGTGTTAGTGGTGAGGATTGAGGCTCCTTGATTGCTGGGCCTGGGCACAGGCATCAAAATTATTTATGGCAAAAATGCCCTTTATGAATTAATCAGATTTTAATTATCTGAATACATTTCCCCCATTTGCCTTCCTCTGCTTCTTGTTTCTGCACTAATCTCACTACATATCTGAGTAATGTTTCCCTGCTTAGCCTCCCCTGCTTCTTGTATGTGCACTGGTTAAACTATATCTGAGTGCACTTTCCCAGATTTCTTCCCCTGCCTCTTAATTCTTTGATTAAACTTGGCCTTGCATTGTATTATGCTGTCCATGTGTGCTCACTCACTAGGTTTGTTTACAGACAACATCTTTTGTTTATATTGTGTGATTCAGCTTCTGTGCACTTTCTCGTGGCCACTAACTCTTTTCCTGGACATGAAAAGGTGCTGATAAAAGTGTATGCTTGCTTAGCAACTTGCATATTCAGTGAGTGATGCTGCTAATTGTGCTAACATGCTTAAATCATGTAGGCTTAGTGCAAAGTCACATGCTTATTAATGAATCCCTGGGATTGCATTCACTTTGTTAGATTCATTACAATTTGGGGTTGGATGTAATACCTCATGAATTCTCTCAGTGCAAATTTTCTGCTGCCACTTTTCACTATAATGTCACTTTTCCTGAGTATTCTTAAGGAATGCCATAGGTATCCCATTTTCAGAGTAGAACCAGGCAGAATTATATTTCAATAGGTGCCATACCTCTCAACTGACCAGATTTTTACAGAATATCTAGATTTTTGCCTCATATTTTGGTCTGTTCCTCATAAATTTTGTGGTTGTCTAGCAAATCACTGTGTATTGAAATCAGTAAATGATGATATACATTTGTTTCAGACTTTATATTCTCCAGAAAATGCATGCCAATGTTTATGAAAACACTATTTAAAGTCTGTCTGTCCCTATTTTGGGGCCTTTATCCCCCATTATTTTAGGCTTTGTCCAGATTTTTTGTTGTAAGATTTTGACAGGTATGATAGGTACCTATTAGAGCAAACAATATGAAGACATGTCACACTACAGTTCTGTGGTAAAATATACAAAAAGAACACAGCAGCACTGTTTCATGTTGCTTTCAATTGCATAACACTTCATTATGCCTGCAGTGTATAAATACTGTGTGCCAGAACAAAACCCTGTCAAATGACGTATCCTATCACTGAGTACACTACTGTGTGCCAGCATAAAATCCTGTCAAAGCACTCATCCCACCACTGAGTACACTACTGTGTGCCAGCATAAAACTCTGTCAAACCACTCATCCCATCACTGAGTACACTGTGTGTCAGCTTAAAACCCTGTCAAAGTACTCATCCCATCACTGAGTACATTACTGTGTGCTAGCATAAAACTTTGTCAAACCAGTAATCCCATCACTGCGTACACTACTTTGTGCCAGCATAAAACTCTGTCAAACCACTCACCCCATTACTGAGTACACTACTGTGTGCCAGCATAAAACCCTGTCAAAGCACTCATCCTATCACTGAGTACGTTACTGTGTGCTAGCATAAAACTCTGTCAAACCACTCACCCCATCACTGAGTACACTACTGTGTGCCAGCATAAAACCCTGTCAAAACACTCATCCTATCACTGAGTACACTACTGTGTGCCAGCATAAAACCCTGTCAAAACACTCATCCTATCACTGAGTACATTACTGTGTGCTAGCATAAAACTCTGTCAAACCACTCATCCCATCACTGAGTACACTACTGTGTGTCAGTTTAAAACCCTGACAAACCATTCATCCCATCACTGAATACATGCCTTGCAAGGGAATATAAAATAGATAAACTATAATCTAATTTAACTACCTGTTGAGAAGGGTTTTTTTGTTGAGCTTGGTAACATAATATAAGTAACCACTTTCAGTACTGAGGAAAGAGAGGAGCATGAGGCCTGATGTAAAGCAGTGGTCAGCGGTGGTCATATGTGACAACTGGAGGCATCAAAGTAGGATAATGAACATGTAACTTTAAAGAGAGATGCAATGAAAGTGAGCAGTAGAGAAAAGTGGGAAAGTGAATACCCAATTCACAACTCTAGTGAAATAGAATATAAATAAAGGCAGATGTAAAGAAAGAAAATGTCGATTGATGGATGGATAGATTTAAAATGTATTGACTGGGGCAGAGCACTAATCCACATGGACCATTTTCAGACTAAGCCCAGGAGTACAAACTAAAAAAAGAAATACAAAAGCATAGTATGAATTCTATATATTAAAAAAAAATAAATAACATACACAATGGAATTAAAATATCTGCATATATTTGGAATTATAGCTATGTACAGTAAAGCTATAAAATGACATAAGAATATACAGTAGAATTATATCTGAGGACAGGAGAGGAAAAAAAGGAAAAAAATCCCTGTAACAGACAGACTACTGACATTTGTGTGGTTGTACAGTATATTATTGGGAGGAGGGGGTATACAGCCATGTAAATATTTACATTTATCAGCTTCATGTAGATGTTTTTTCACAGGTTATTCTGGAAAACTGGGTAGGATTCACTCCCTTTTAGGGAGGAGAAAAGGGCTTTCCAGAGTTTGATTAGCAAGACAGAGATTCTATGCTCATTATATGTCAATTTCAGTGAAGAGTTTTCAGAGATGTTATATTGCAAGCTGTTGACCTGAGATGTAAGGTGAGTTCCTAAGTGATCTCCTACTGGCAAAATAAAGAAAAGATTTCATTTTAAAAAGTTTGAAAAGAAGGAATCCTTGTATTTGCTTTTTGCAGTAGATACATCCATTTGCTCATGGGGGATCAAAAGTAATAATGTATGTTATCTGTAATGATGAATGCTTCTTTTATAAGTCAGCTGCAGAGATGGAGACAATATTGAGACTGAGCTAACACAATTTCTCTACCTGTATCTGTTTATAGGATCATATTAAGCAAGTAAGCCAGATGATAATGTACGCCTTGACAAATACCACCCTCATGATGTAACCCCAGTTGTAAGAGGTCAAAACATTTCAGGCTGAAGATAACTTTGTCAGTATTCATCCAATCATCAGGGTTACTCTTGAGGTAAAGGTATCATGCTGCTTAATAGATAGGAACAATTTGTTCCAAAGATGGGGCAACCTTGGGGCAATTAATCTATCCCTTCCACATTTTTATCTGTAGTTATTTTTTACGTTTCATTTATATGTTGATGGAAATTTAAATTATTTGTTTGTGAGTTTGGTGTAGCTGTTCATCTTGCAAAAATATCTGCAAAACAAACAGCACCGGAATTACATATTCTAAAGACTTAAACTTTGCCTGTGATATAAACAGGACCTGTTAGAGAGACAGGTATATATCACAGAGACTACCCCTTCTCTGTAACAGGATCCCCATCCATATGAAGCAGAGTTCCTCCCTAACCCAATTCAAGTGTAACTTGGGCAATTGAATGGGTAACAGGAAATTCAGACCTGGTTTGACACGTACGTCTTTAATGGACACAGACAGCCTGTAAATGGTCATAGAAGGGGCAGTCCCTGGGATACATACCTGTCTCTCCAGCAGATTCTATTTATGTCACAGGCTAGGTTTAAGTCTTTAGAATGGGTAATTCTGGTGCTGTTTGTTTTGTGGATCTGTAGGTGGTCCATCAGTGTGGGGTCTGATGATGTCTTATATGCCAGGAATAACTATACTCTCAACAGTTTGTAAGAGACAGAATACAGGGATTGGAGTTTGAAGTGGTCTGCATAGGACATGTTATTTATGCCCTGTATTATTTTAGTGAGGAACCTCAATGGACATCCCAGTTGTTGGATATGTCTGGTTAAGTACATACAAAAGGGAGCACTGTACTCAAAACAGGTCTAATGAATGTTGAATAAAGTGGGACAGTGATTTTATTCGACCTAAATGCCATAATTTTGTGTATAAGTTCCATAACATAGAATGATTTCCTAACTACTGTAGACACATGATGGTCAAAGGCTAGATTACTGTCTGTCTACGTGCCCCCAAGTCCCTGACTACTGGGTTGACTCTTAGGGGTGTGTTGTCAATATGATAGTTACCAGGGATGTCTGACTTCCCAAAGGATATTATTATACATTTCTTGGCATTTAGCTTTAGTCCATGGCTCTAGCACCAGTTATTTGTCTGTGTCAGCCCTTCTTGGAAAACATTGGTGTCGGTGGGGGATTCTATGACTGCTTCTAATTTGCAATTGTCTGGAAATTAGGTCAGCCAGTGTCCCTTAGAGAATAACTGGTAATTTCTGGAGACAGCAGGAAGTCAATTTATACAGTGTGAGAACAGGAAAGGGGGTAGGGCATATTCTTAAGGAACATCTTTTGTCAAAGTCACAGAGTTGGAAGTTTGGGTGCTTCTCGTGCCATTGCTGCCAGCAGCTAGGAATGCATTAAATATCAAGATATGGTTAACCACACCAAAGAATTTGGTGAAGCCAATACTGCTTCAGTCAGATAACCTCTGTCCACATTGTGCCAAATGTTGTTGATAAGAGTTGGATGACTGTCATTGTACTTCTTGCTCAAAACGTGTGCCGATGTCTAGACAGGAAGGAGTGCTTTTGGATATAAGAGGAAATTTGAGTTTTATAATTTTTCAAAGATTTATCTTATGGTTGAGAGTCTGGAAATGGCCCAGTGCTGGAATGAAGACGTGGGCTTGGGAGTCTTAGGTGGAGTTTTTTTTTCTGAATCTTTCCAGGTTCTGGTCTTTTTTTTTTAACCACCTTTACTGAATTATCACTTCTGATATAGGCAAATTTATATTTATATGAAAGTAATTAAACTACATTAACATGTTCATGTTTGCAAACATTATACTTGACATATATTGCTCTATATCATATGACCTAAGCAACATTACATAAATTATTCAATTCCTGGCCTTTTGTTTTAAACAAGAAACATCTTTATTAAATGATCACTTACAATATAGGCAATCATACATTTATATAAATGAAAACAAACCACATCAACACACTTTCTATCACAAAACATACTGACACACTCCTAGTTGCAAACAAATAATCTACCCAATCATGTTCAGTCAAACATTACATAGCTCATTTAAGTCCTGCCTTCTCCGACAGTGAATCCCACAGGGAATCCTTAAAGTCCACCAACTCACTGAACTCCCAGAAAATATGTTCCGAATTATCTCTTTCTTCCCTGTCACACCTCACTGTCTACCTGAGGAAAAAAATCTCTGGAGTCTACTTGGGGTATAAAAATATCTATGTAAACATTTCCAAGCAAAATAGATTTTTGTTCCATACTTGGAAGACATACATATAACCTTCCACTGTTTCTTTGTGAATTGCTTATCCAATCTCTCTTTCCAACGCTTTCTGACCTCCTCTGATTGATTCTTATAGTTATCATGCAATATTTTATATGCTGTACTAATTATTCCTTTTTTAATGGCAGCTTCTCTTCTTGATTCTACTAAAACCTCTACCAGCAGTGGTCTTTCATTTAGTACCCCACCCCCCCGCCATTTCTTTCTCTTTGCTTATATTCTGATATCAATCCTTGATAGGGAAGGCAATCTCTAACCTGCGATCCATATAAATTCTTGGCATCTTCCCATTCTATCATCTTTCTCTTTCTAGTTATTTTCTCCCAATACCTTGGTTCCTTTGCCAGTTTTCTCCAATAAATTCCAGCCCCCTCTTGCCTGTTATCTATATCCCAAATTGCAGTCATCCCTATTGGCAGAATCTCTTTCTTCCATTCCCTTGTTGGCTTAGTTCTTAGGATACTTTCTGCTACTTTATAGATATAATAGTTTGTATGATTATTGTTATTCTCCTTAAAGGCCTGCATACAAAATCCCAGCCTGTCTTTGATTCCTGAGCTTCCCCCCTGATTCATCATCATCTCTTTCCGCTATGAATTATAGTTTTCTGCTTGTGATATATATATATATATATATATATATATATATATATATATATATATATATATATATATATAGGAGTCTTAACTGTGTAGATCTGAAATACCCCATTCAAATTGGGTAATCCCAATCTGCCCTGTTCTACTGGAAGAATCAGCTTATCCCACTTGACTCTTGCCATCTTCCCCTCCCAGATAAAGTCCTTCAGCTCTTTATTAATTGCTGTCCACAACTTCTCCTCTGGTTGATAAAAATATGCTTGACCTATGTATAAGTCTAATGTGACTAAAACATTTTAACTGCTTGTATCTTACTATCTGAATTCATATAACAAAGCTTCCATTTTCTCAGTTTTTGTATTATCTTTTGTTTAATGTCTTCCCACATATCCTTACCTGCTACACCAGTATCACTTTTAATCCGTACTCCTAAATACTTAATTTTATCATGTTCCCATAAATATGGATATCGCTGAACCAATTCGTATGTGGGTACATAATTTACTGCTATTGCCTTTGTTTTAGCTTCATTAGTTTTGTATCCTGAAAAGATTTGAAACTGTAGAAAACTGTTCCACAACACTGCAATGACTATTTCTGATTTTGTCAGGTATAAAATAATATTAGTACTAGTATCTGATGAAGTCCAGTGGATGTGACGAAAACGAGATTTATCTTGGAAGAGCGTTAATGTAGAAGTGTTTTGTGCGTGTCTTGTGACAATAAAACTTGCTTTTAACTGTTTGGAGATCTTCCTTCCTGGGACTGCACTCCTTTTGGATTTATTGGTGTTTTGTGGAGAACTGCCGCTTTTTTGTACTTTTTTGGTGATTTCAGCGGTTCCTATGGAGAGCCGATCTCTGTCACTGAAGGGACATGATGAGCCTGGTCAGACCAGGAAACTGGTCGGTCAATTGACAGAACTCATAGACTTATGGACACCTTTATGCTATTCGTTGATGGGAACTAATACTCAGGTGAACCGGAATGCAGGAAGCAGAAATGAGAGACCAGTAATGCAACAGAGTAAGAGAAAGAGGGAGCTTATGGGTGATGGTTTTCATGCCGGCGACTCTTTGGATTTAGAAAGTGAATCTTTTAACCCTGGAGCTACACCGAGAGCGTTTTTGGATGTTAATTCAGTGGAGAATAGATCGGAAGGTGTCATTAATAGCAGACAACAATTGGACAATAAAAATACAGGTACTGTCATTTCAAATAGAATGATGGAAACAAATGACTGGCTTAATAAATGTTTTTGTTTTAAACTGGACTTCAATGGCCCAAAAGGGCTTGCAAATAGAGATTCTTTCAATAAAATGTTGGACAATTTATCTAGAAGCATGTATAAATATAAAACACTTATTATTGAAAATGCGTATTTAACTGAATGCATTAGTAGGAACATAGTTCCTAAAGGTTTAAGAATTTGTAAATTTCCAAACAATGTGCAGTTGGGCTCGACATTTCATAAGGAATTGATAGAACTTTTTAACAGAAGTGGTTTAGACATTTTAAAGTTGATGATAAAGGAAAATAATAGGATTTTAACTACTTTACAAGAAGACATTAATGAACTAGAAGGTCTTATTAAGGAAGACTTGATGTTTGGTATTGTTGATGAGAGAGAGAAATATTATAAGATAAGGGGAGATATAGAAGATAAATGTAAAGGATTAATTAATAGGAAAATGGATAAATTGAAACGGGACTTGCAAGATTATGAAAATAATGTGAGTTATCCAAAACCTGCCATGTATACATATACAAATAATAAAAAGAATAATAAACACAATAGAAATTATATAAGGGCACAGGTAGTGGAACCTGAATTTAGAGAAGAATTATGGAATGGGAATGAATATGACAAGGAATTTCCCCCAATAGAGAAGGAATATAGGCCCTTTTACAGACCTCAATATGAAAATTTTCCTATGAGAGGGGGGGAAGGGGGAAAGGGAGATATTAATTAAATGTACCCCTGACCCAGACCTTAATTTAATAGAAAAGGAATCAAATGAAGGAGGAATTATTAATACATTGAATGGATTTACGATTTACAATTATAGTGAGATAGTACTTGAAAAAGAACACTTTAGTGTATTGGGTAAAGGTTTTAAATTTATTCCCCAGAGAAAAGGGGACTTAACTTCAACACTTTTAGATTTAAAATTATTTTTGAGAAAAATTAATTTGAATCTTATATTAAACAAGGGTGATATTCAGAACAAAGTTGACTATAATTTTAGGTTATCAAAACCATCAACATATAATCCCCCCATGCACCCCCAACTTAAAAATTTGGAGAATGTGATGAAAACCGAAATAAGAAAGGTTTATAAGAAAACTAGGTTTAGCATGAATCTCCATGTAGGAGAATACAGAGTGTTAAATGAATTGAAGGAGAATAAAAATATTAGAATAATGAAACCAGATAAAGGTGGGGGAGCTATTTTCATGGATACTATAGTATATGAAGGGAAAATGAATCAAATTCTTAGAGATGAAGTAAAATATACAGAGGTGTCCAAGAATGAAATTATGGTAGCTTATAAAAGAATAGATATAGAATTAGAAGCTATGTATAATGAAGGGACTATAGATGGAAATAGTTTCTCCTACCTTAGAGTGGATAAACCTAAAATCCCAGTAATTTTTGGTATTCCCAAGGTACATAAAAATTCAAAAGATCCCCATTAAGGCCAATAGTATCTGCAGATGGTTCTAAGACATTCCCTTTAGCTAAATTCATTGATAATAAAACTAAGCATATATGGACTAACAAAATAGCTATTTTAAAAGATTCATGGGACCTTTTAAGAAATATTAATTTAGAGTTGTATAATAAAAATATTTTATTTGTAACAATAGATATAGTGGATCTATTTTCTTCTATTCCCTGTTCAAAAGTTATGGTAATGTTTGAAGAAGAAGTGTTCCAAGACAGAATATTGAGCCATAAAGATAAAGTAGCGTGAACTAATTTGATGGGCATAGTTCTTAAAAACAATTTCTTAATATTTAATGGGGAATTTTTTCAACAAACCCAATGCGTAGCTATGGGCGCAGCCTGTGCACCTACACTTGCGAATATTGTCTTGGCCAATTGGGAAGAAACATATATTCTTAATTCTAGGTTTAAATCTTGTTGGAATCTCTATAAGAGGTTCCTGGATGATATAGTTATCTTTTGGACAGGAGGGGAAGAAAAATTAAAGGAATTTTTGACATATATTAAAGAGACTTCTGATTTTTTGAGATTCACTTATAATGTTTCAGAAGATAAACTACAATTTTTGGATATAGAAATTTATAAAAGTAGTAATGCCTTTGAATCTAAAGTATATAGGAAATCGACATACTGTAATTCCTATTTGTACTATAATAGTGTTCACCCTACACATTGTAAAAAGAATATTGTAAAAGGGCAATTTGTGAGGGGATCGAGAATGACAAGTAAGTCTGAGGATTTTAAATCGGAATGTGACTTGTTGGAGAGAATGTTTTTAGATAGAGGATATAGTAAGGAACTTATTAGTAATATTAGGTTAGAGGTAGAAAGGAAAAGATCAGATATATTTTATCCTATATTAGGAGAAAAAGTAAATAATGGACAACAAAGAATAAAAGAGAAAGTACCTATTAATAACGGAGAATATCAACATGCTTTTACTTTAGAATTTAATGCTTTAAATAATAATATTAGGACCATCTTCTTTAATGAATGGGAAAGGTGTATGGCACTTACTGACCTGGGGGGACTACCTAAAGGTACACCTAAAGTAGTATACAGAAATCCTTGTAATATAAAAGATCACTTGGAACAAAAAAAGTTTGATCAAAATAAAATTAAGGATATTAATGGTATTAAAAAGTTAGGTACATATTCCTGTGGAAAATGTAATCAATGTAGTTATATGGTCAATAAGGAGAAAATCTATATAGAAAGTAAGAAGAGATGGATTGTTAGTAAAGGAATGTATAATTGTGAGACAAAGGGTTTAGTATACCTTGCCACCTGTGAAAAGTATGGATCTTTCTATATAGGTAAAACCGAGAGAACCTTAAAAAGAAGAGTTTATGAACATACCTATGATATAATAAAGGTAAAAGAAACAAATGCATTATATAAACATTCAAAGGTATGTAAAGAAAATAAATTTCTTTTTTTAGTAATTGAACATATAAAAGATGGGATTAGAGGAGGTCCATGGGAAGATACTATTGGGTATAGAGAATTGTGGTGGTAAGTGACACTTGAAGCAAGTAAATACCCAGGTTTAAATGAACATGTGTCTATTTTACCCCTTTCAAAATTAAAGGCAGCTAAACTATGAATTTTAGTTTAGTTGTAATATAATTTTGTACCAAAAGATGGAGCGATTGTGCTATAAAATGTATATTCCTCATTAATGAACATTTATATTATAAATACAAGATTTTAGAAATATAATTAAATTAATTAAGTATTTATGTATGTATTTATTTATTATCATCAATAGTATTTTTAATTATTTATAAGAATATGAAGTTAGATAAACTATTTTATTTATTTTATTGTATTAATGTAAAGATGAACCTATGAATATTTATGAGCCCAAAATGTGAATTGATTTGTGCATTCAAATTCAATTGAAGCTTTTTCATTGGATTATTAGTTTTATTAGAGGTATATAAATATTTGTGTCAAATTAGTACTAGCATCTGATGAAGTCCAGTGGATGTGACGAAAACGCGATTTATCTTGAAAGAGCGTTAATGTAGAAGTGTTTTGTGCGTGTCTTGTGACAGTAAAAGTTGCTTTTAACTGTTTGGAGATCTTCCTTCCTGAGACTGCACTCCTTTTGGATTTATAAAATAATATTATCTACAAATATTGCAGCTTTTCCTGACTGCCATGCCAATTATATCCTTAAATTTCTGAATCCTTTGTTTTCTTTGCCAATGGTTCTAAATGTAACACAAATAACAAAGGGGAAAGAGGACAACCCTGCCTGGTTCCTTTGCTCAAGCAGAAATTATCAGAGAGGATGCCACCCACTTTAATTTCTGCCTCCATTCCCTCATATATATCCTCCTAATCAACCTTATATTTTTTCCAGAAATTCAAATGCTTCCATTATCCTGCTCATAAAGTCCCAGCCTACTCTGTCAAATGCTTTCTCTGCATCAAGATCCACCAACAGCAATGTATTTTCTTATATTCTGCTTCTTTCTGGATCAACAATGTTCTGTTAATGTTCTCAAATGTTTGCCTCTCCTCCACAAAACCACACCGATCCATATCTATCAATTTTGGCATTACGTTTGCCATTCTTTTAGCCATTATAGACATGAACACTTTATAATCATTGTTTAGTAATGAAATGGGTCTGTATGAAGCTGGACCTGATGGGTCTTTACCCTCTTTAGGTATAACAGCTACTGCTGCTTTCTAACAGAATGCTGGTATTTCTCCTCCTCTTAAAATACTGTTAAACAAAATCTTCCAGATCTTTATCAGTTTTTTTCCCTCCCAGCTACCAAACTTCCAGAGAATACCATATATTCCCGGGGACTTTCCTGTAGATTGGTTATACATCATAATTTTTATCTAATCTCCTCCTATCCTAACTGTTAGTAATTGAGCCTCCTCGACCTCTAACCTTGGCATATTTAATTCTTCCATAAACATTTCCATTTGTACCTTTTCTTGATTTCCATATTTCTCTGCTTTGTACAGACTTTTATAGAATTTCCAAAATATTCTAATACCTCTACAGGATCTCTTGTTATCTTCCTTGTTATAGGTTCCCTAATCTTGGAGACAGCCCTTTCTACTTTCTGTTGCCTGAGTCGTTGTGGTAAAAGTTTTTGTGCTCAAGTGTTATTATCAAAAAACAGTTGCTTAACAGAAAACATTCTAAAACTCGTGTATGTTATCGAGATAATCCCTTCATTTTTGCTTACCATTCTGCAGATGATCCTCTTCTTCCGTCTATTCTTCAGGTTCTGGTCTTCATGTTTAACTTTATGGGTAGATTAAACATGTGGTATGGTATAAGGGTATAAGGAAATTCTGGGAACACTGTGTTGGATTTTGTCTGAATGGCATTTTCTATTTATTATTTGTTTCATAGTGCTCAGAAGTATTTATATATTTATTTTATTTATTTACATTTGTTTACTGCGCAAGTTCATTTGGAAATTAAAACCCCTTTTTAGTAGAGGCCTGGTGAGAAAAGCTCCATGGTTACATAAACAAAGTTGTTATGACAATGTAGAAAAATATTTGTTAAAGGAAAAGCATTTATAGGGTTATAATAGAGATATGACAAGACCTCAACAATGAGCTACTTGGACTATGCAACACACATACATCAAAGTGAATGATTTATAAAACTTATACAAATATAGTTTTGGCAGTAGCACTGTAGTACATCTGTATTAAAGTGAATATTTTTATACAAAATTAATACAAAGACAGTTTGGGTAGCTGCACTATACAATACACATAGATTAAACACATTTTTAATAGACAGCACTGGAGATAATTAGGTACTCAAGTAGTTAAGATGTA
This sequence comes from Protopterus annectens, assembly GCF_019279795.1. NCBI lineage: Eukaryota > Metazoa > Chordata > Ceratodontiformes > Protopteridae > Protopterus > Protopterus annectens. The sequence continues at coordinate 186,096,875 of NC_056727.1, forward strand.
ATGATAACTGTGTGCCCAATTTGGGCTGATACAAGTGTGGAAGAATGGAAAGAAAGAGAGAGAGGGATTGCTATGTAGTGGAAAGGAAAGTCTTGAATAAGGATAGAGAGTATTAGTGTGAAACAAGAGAGAGGAGAGATGAAGTTCTGCGTTAGTGAGGAATGCATAGCAGAAAATATACAGGGAGATGTATCTGGTGACCAGAAAGATATGTGTTTGGGATAAGAAGTAGATGAATCCCTTATAAGGTCAGTGATATCTTAGGGGAGCATTCTAGTGATGGTTACTTTAGAAGTAGTGTGTCTGCACAGGAGATGTACTGTTGTGAATGCATAGCCAGCATTAGGCACAGACTGATCCCATGGCCGCGAGGAGCCTCCAGTTATGTCCTCGCGTAAAAAGGCCCCCACATGCAGCTGTGGGTTTCTCCTTCTCCTCCGCTCCTTGCCTGGCATCTCCTGGATGTTTGCCCACTGTGTGACATCACTGCAAGATTCAGGCAACACCAAAAGGTTGCAACTTTTTTTTTTTTGTCTTGCCTGTAAGCTGCAATCGGTCAGGTCCACTTCAGTGAAGCAACCTGACTGGTGGCAGCAGCCAGGGAAGTAAGTCATGTTTTTTTTTTTTTTTTTTTATAACAAGGACTTGATTGATTCTTGTAAAGCACTTCCTGTGTCAACTGCCTTTAAAAATGCACATGTGCAGCAAGCATTACTTCTCTTCTTGTTTTTCAATAGAGGAGTTTACTTTGCTGTAATTGGTGGATTTTTTTCTGTGGATTACTGGAGTGAGGACGGATAGAGGATACAAGCTTTCCAGGGACAATTGTGGGACAAGTGAAGGAGCTGTATTTTCAACTGCCACTTGTAAAGACAATTTTTAAAAGATCTGAAAAACTGTCCTTTTAAGGGCAATTTAAAAGGGCTGAACTGGTCTGGTCTGTGTGGAGGGGAAGCAAGCAGTGGATCAGTCTATAATAGTGAAAAGGGAGCAGAGGATTAGTAGCAGCCTTCTATCAACTGCCGAAAAGATAAGTTGCTGGGTTTATTTTTAACTTCATTTTTGAAGGGGGGGGGGTTGCGGAAACCTAGGGAGATGATTGTATTACTTTTTTTGTACAGTTCTTGTGCTAAGAGGACTCTGGGGAGGCTGTGGTTGTAACCATTTTATTTTACCTTTGTAGAGAAATCTGCTAGGAGACTGAGGAAGGGAGGCTTGTTTATAATAATTAATGTCCAGATTTGATAATCTGTTTAGTCAGTCTTGCACAAGAATGTTCATTAATTTATTTTTGTTTTGTCTATAATTGTGCTAAAAGCAGTGGTGGCTGGTGACTTCAAATCACAGGGGGGCTGCAGGAGACAGCTGAATGGGTGGGGTCAAGGGGAGGAGGTGTGGTCAACCAGAAAGGGGAGGAGCTATGCACAAAACCACAAAAAACTAACTTTAATTAAATACGCTGCCCTGGGTGGCAAACCATCATTATGAAAGTCCAATCAAGACAAAAATAAGTGTAGAAGAATAAAAATATTTCAATGCATTGGCTGCATGACAGCTTACTTAATATCTAGATGGAAACAAAAGGTTGTGAGGCATGGAAAAATAAATTACTTTTAAATACATTACTGGTATGCCAGTCAAAATCAAGTATAAGAAAACCAGAAGCACTCAACTCAAACCACTTCTCCTTGCACTGCAGTCCTAATTATAATATATTCAGCTTTATTAAAGTACCAAGTAACATGCTGAAAGTAGAAATCTATGTGATGCCCCCACTTGTAAAAATGTTTCTTATCCAAAAAAGACCTGCTGACTGTCATCTTCTTTCATGGGGAAAACATCATAAAAGTAATAAATGAATAGCAAACAAGAAACAAGCTCAAGATACATTGCTTAAAGGATTACTGTACAGGTTATGGACCACACATGATTGGCATTCTGTTTAGTTTACGGGTAAAGTCTGTAGAGATGACTGGAAGTCTCCAACAAGTGTAATGAGCTCTTTAAAATAATGGAATCCTGTCCTTTAATACCCAAGGCTTATACATTATCTAGTCAAGTATTCTCTGCATGGCAACAACAGAAAGGCTTTCAATGTTGGTAATTCTTTAACAGTATGCTTAACAGTATGCTTATTAAAGCTTACTTGCATCTTACGATCTCAGACAAGCTTACCTTATGGTCATTAAAGCATTGCTACTTAAAAACACAGAGCAACAGGCACTTTGAGTAATAAGCATAAATCAACAGTACAGTAATATGACAGAAACCAGACCATTCTGCAAAATCAAGGACAGATGAAAAGCCACTGTAGTACTTATGCAGTGTGTCCTCCCCATCCAAGGTAGATACAACTACTCCTTGCCTTGCTTGGACACATCCAGAGTCACTACATGGGGGAGTGGGGTGCAACAAGCATGTCACAATTTGAAATCTCTCTGGCTGATGTGATGGCCCTGACACATTTGTCATACTTCTCAACCTCAAGAGCAAGAAATCTGGACAAAGCCATACACAGAAGTGGGACAAAGGCCCAACAATAAGGACAATTTTTAAATATTGCTCTAATAAACTTAGAAAGATAATAGAATAGGTCTTGCATTAGTATGAATTTTCTGAACGGTATAAACTCTGAAACTCAAATGTCTGTCATTTTCTAACTTCAGTCTTTAGTGAATTGTCACTAATTTGCCAAAAAACACAATTTTATGAAAAAATGGACAAAAATGTGATGCAAAAATATAAAATAGACACACAATACAGCTGCTACCTGTCAAAGAAGGGACACTTTAATATTAATACTGCTACCTTGAGCAGCTGACAAAATATAAAAGAATCTACATGCATTTCAAGTAATCTATAACTTTGATTATTACAGTTATTTCTTAATTGTAAACCCTCCATGTTTTCTTCCAAAATTGCTATTTTGCGGAGGGATTATAAGGGGAAGAGCAACATTTTGAGCCAAAATTGGGGACAGTTGAGAGGTTGGCTATGCCTAATTCTATAAAGCAATTTATTTGCATGTACCTCTCAACCTGTTAATGCAGTAAATCTGAACAAGGCCAAATATATTGGGGCACATATAAACAGTACTAAAATTGCTCTTGTATAAATTGAGACAGTTGATAGAACAGCTCTTACTTTAACATGCATTTTTCTGAAGGTTATGAAGTCTGAAACTTATTGAGTGACTTCTGGCAAATCATTTAGGAATTAAAACTACAAATTTTATGAACAACAAACCAAAAATAAGAAGCAAAAATCTATTCATTCTTTGAAAATCTGGACAGTTGGGAGGTATAGTTCAGCTGGGCCTGTCTGAGTTTGCTGCCCTTCCCCCCTGACAAAATAATGGTTGAATGGAGCCTCTGCAGCCATTCCAATGAACCATTATACTTGGCTATTTCACTCCATTTACCATAAACACTAATGTGCATACTGCTTTACTTCTATGATGAGTTGGACTTCATTTGAAAGTTTTATTTTGTATTTTACAGCACAAACACTAAGTCATCTGTTAAACAAAACAATGCAGTCTCACAATGAAAACTTAGCATTAAAACTTCTCTGCCCTTGAAACTCACATTCATTGAAACAGCATTGAAACCCACATTCAAAGAAAATACATTTTGCCAGTGGCAGATAAAGATTAATTTTGGGCTGTTTTCGAATCATAGGCTCCTTGCATATGAAACATACATGTGCTCTTGGATACACCTTTCTCATTGTACTAAAATTATATTCCTTGTACAATACAGTACATTTGTTACAGGGTGTTTTAAATTTGTTTTGAACATTTTTTCCAGTAAGCAATGAAACAAACCATATGCACCCATAATGGCAAAACTGCCCAGTTGAGAACATTTATCATAAAAAAGTCTACTCAGACTTCCACAGTCCACCATTATTAGTAAATATACACAATTCTACAGTCCACCATTATTAGTAAATATGCACAATTCCACAGTCCACCATTATCAGTAAATATGCACAATTCTACAGTCCACCTTTATCAGTAAATATGCACAATTCTACAGTCCATTATCAGTAAATATGCACAATCTCTGAAGTCAGTCATCTAAATAATTCCACATTAAAGAAATCTGTAACTAATGAAGCGGTTGCTGCTAGCAATCACCTTTATATTTCATGGTTTCATCGAAAAATAAAGTGTCTGTTGCCCCTCAGGAATAAATTGCCTATATTACATTAAAAAAATGATAAGCTAGTAATAATATTGTAAGAGGAAATGGATGGCAAACTGATAACGAACTCATAGTTAGTATCTTCACCAAGGAGAACATTCTCAGTACGGCAGTATCCACCCATTGTGGGAGTAGAACCCACAACCTTCTGCATCAAAAGCAAGTACACAACCTGTTGTGCTATAGTATTAACTTGGCAAAGCACTAAACTTCTATTCCCCTGCAGCTCTCAGTTCCTTGTAAAATCTACTCAATACTCAACTGCATCTCAACTTCGCAGCTCAAGAAAACTGGAAAAAGCCAAAATGTATTGGGGGGGGGGTCAAAAGCCCCAAAACAGGGACACATTAAACATTGCTTGTATAATCTTGGAAAGTTGCTAGAATAAAATGTTGTGTTGCCACCATATATTTTACTGCCAAGGTCCCTGAGCAAAAAACAGTCAGAGTAACATACCACTACCGGACATCAGCTGCTTTGTAAAAGAGAGGAAGACTGAAACTTAAATGGCTATCATTTAGTGAATTCAGTTCTCACCATAGCTGTCAACCTCTTAGTACAAAACACCTGGACAAACCCAGTAATGAGGGAATACAGCCCTCAAACATATTCAGTGAATTCAGTTCTTGCCATAGCTGTCAACCTTAGCACAAAAACCTGGACGAAGCCAATAATGGGGGAATACAGTCCCAAAAATAGGGACAAATTTAAAATATTCATCTTATAAACTTAGAAAATTGCTAAAAAAAAAAAAGGTTGTGCTACTATGTATTCTGAAGAACATGAAGTTGGAAATTCAAATGCCAGTCAATTTTACTGCGGACAGAACAAAACAATTTTCAGCAGAGACGAGGGATTAATACTGCAGACACGTCTTTGTAAAATGGCAGGGCACCAGAGCAAATCCACACAAATACAGGGAGGAGATGCAGACAGAAGCCGCCCCAACCAAGAATCAAACCAGAAAACCTATAACTGTGAGGCAACAATACTACCACTGCACCATCAATTATGCAAGGAATTAAACATTCAGAAACCTGAAGTCTGAAATTCAAATGCCTGTCAATTTTACTGCGGACAGAACAAAAACAATTTTCAGCAGAGACGCAGGGATTAAAACTGCAGACACATCTTTGTAAAATGGCAGGGCACCAGAGCAAATCCACACAAACACAGGCAGGAGATGCAGACTCCACACAGAAGCCACCCCAACCAAGAATCAAACCAGAAAACCTATAGCTGTGAGGCAACAATACTACCACCGCACCATCAATTATGCAAGGAGTTAAACATTCAGAAACCTGAAGTCTGAAATTCAAATGCCTGTCAATTTTACTGCGGACAGAACAAAACCAATTTTCAGCAGGGATTAAAACTGCAGACACGTCTTTGTAAAATGGCAGGGCACCAGAGCAAATCCACACAAACACATGGAGGAGATACAGACTCCACACAGAAGCCACCCCAACCAAGAATCAAACCAGACAACCTATAGCTGTGAGGCAACAATACTACCACTGCACCATCAAATATGCAAGGAATTAAACATTCAGAAACCCTTAAGTCTGAAATTCAAATGCCTGTCAATTTTATTTAACATTTTTTAATCAGGACAATCTGACTTGGAACAAATAAACAATTTTCAGCAGAGGCCCAGGAAGAAATAATGCAGACATGTCTTTGTAACATGGGAGGACACAAAAGCAAACCCACACAATCATAGGGAGAAGATACAGACCCCACAAGGAAGAAACCCCAGCCAAGAATCAAACCCAAGAACCTGCAATTATGAGGCAACAATGCTACCACTGCACTATCAAATATCAAGCATTGCAGCATTTACAAACCACAGATATTATGAGGAACAGATCAGATCGAATATGAGGCAAAAATCTGCAATTTTTTTACAAATGGTGGTGGGTAGGGAACTCAAGTCTTTAACACCTGCATACAGGGTACAGGGTTCAAGCCTGAGGTATTCCCTACCACACCACCATAAGCACCTGGGGCATTTTCACACACACACACCTCTCTCCAGTAAAAGCATACACAGACAAACTCTCTCTCTCCAATACACACACAAACTCTCTCTCCAGTAAAGCATAAGCACCATACACACACAAATAAACATTGTAAAATAAAGGTAAAAAGCACCGAGTCCTGCTGCTAGTCGGGACTACTGCGCATTTTACAAAATAATTTTTTTTCTGTTTTATTTTCCTTTCTATTTTTTATGTTGAGGGGGCTGCAGTCCGGCAGCCCGATGCCACGAGCCGCCCCTGGCTAAAAGATTGGTAGTGGTGTGATAGTGGTTGTGAGAATAATGCAGAATGTACAGATGTTGTTTAATGTATACCAATACAAACCCTGTTATGCCAGTATTTTTTTCTGTATACTGGTGATGTTTACAACTATCCTTGATGTTACACCTTTGTTCTATAATAATTTTTTGCTTTGTCCAGAATTATTGTGCTGAGAGGTTTGGAGGGGGCTTAGCGACTATGAGAATGTTGCACAATGTTCAGATGTTTGGTATTTTTGGTCTGTTTCTCATTAAAAAATGTGGATCAAGCAATGCATGCTATTACAAAATCTGTTATTCTAACATCTTGTTAGTTCATAAGCACATTGTTTTAAATCCCTAATGTTACAACTTTGTCTTGTTTTCATTTTGTTTTCACTTCATCCAGAATTATTTTGCTGAGACATTGGGGGGGGGGGGGGTTGTGAGAATTATGCAGAATGTACTGATGTTTTAATGCATGTTAATGCAAACCCTGATATTCTATTATCTTTCTAAGTTTATCATTGCAAAGTTTTACACTATCCCTGATGTTAGGCATTTGTTCTGCACTTATTTTTAGATTTGTCTACTAGAATTATTGTGATGACAGGTTGAGAGGTAGGGTCTGGGAGAATGTAGTAGAATGTTTGCCTGATATTTTTGGTCTGTTCCTTGCTCACAAAAATGGGATTATGTAGCACAACATTGCGGGATGAAGCTACTAGAAAAAAATAAACCATGTATTTCATGTAATGCACAGTACATTCCCTGGCTTTATGCTTTTGTCCAGAGTTCTTGTGCTAAGGGGCAGGGGTGGTGGTGGTAGTAATGAGAATGTCCACCTCCAGATATTTGCCTGATACTTCTGTTATGTCCCTCATAAATGAGGTTTTCTATCAAGCCCCTAATTTTACTCCTTTGTTCTATCAATAATTTTGGTTTGTTCAGAATTACATGTTAAGAGATTGAGAGGTAGTAGGTAGGTTTATGAAAATGTTGTACATGTCACGCAGTGCCTGTCATTGTGACACTGTATTACTGAATTTTAGCTGGTTTGTGATGAAAGTGGGAGTACATTTTGGGAATGTCTTGTTTTTTGTTCCATATTTTTTTCTTCCCTCATACTTTGGTGTGCTTCCCTTAAAACTTGTGACTTTCTGCCTAACCATTTGTTTTTTCAGATTTTAGTCACCTGTTCCAGAGAACTTGTAGTAGCAATAATTTAAGTCTTTTTGGGCTTCTTTACATATTTGGGGCGTGAAAGGGGGAGAATTTTGTAGAATAAGCTGAAGGTTGCCCCCAGTAATTAGTATGTGACTTAAAACTCTGTGATCTGGGCCTTTCCCATTAAGTTTTTTTTCCTACTGGTTACAGTAATTCATCAGTCTTTCTGCCTATGATACAACAGTAACATATCAGTGGAAGGCATTAGGCAATGTGACTGTATATTTTGTTGTCTACTGCCCACACTGCAGTTCTTTTTGCCTACTGGTCACTGTTACTCTGCAGTTTTTCTGCTTGCAATGCAATAGTAACCGATGTCAACTGAAATGTAATACATTTTGGTTGTGTCTATGGTATAGCTTCTCCTTATGAACAGTGTTCAGTATTGGTTGCTCATTCTTCTGTTCTTGAAATCATACTAATATGACTTTTTGAAACTTAATCTATTTTTTTTCTAATTTATATGCCTGCACTACAGTTCTTTTGCCTACTGGCCCTGGTTTCTCTTTAGTTTTTCCAGCTTACAGTGCAAGATGGTATCAACTGGCCACTTTTCTTGTTGAGTGTGCATTGCACCATGGATTGTGCAGCTCTTAGTTGACTTAGTGTGGCAGCTTCAGTTTTTTTTCTTAATCCAAATGCATTTTTGCAGTGGTCAGGCCTTAACACTGCTACAATCATGTGTGCCATTGAGATAGAAAAGTCAGTTGACATGAGAATTTACATTTTGTAAAACTCATCTTTCATATCAAGATGTAGTGCTACAGGGGATGATAATGCTACATAGTTAAAGACCATGTTTGGAGTTATTTCCTTTGATTATAACTTTTTGTAGGAGGAGTAGTGCAATACAGTAGAGGATGCCTGGAGAGTAATGCACAAAGGTGATGTATAGTTAATGATTGTATTTTGAAAGCAGCGGAGGCAATTATGATATTGTAGCTTGGGCTTACAGTTAAGACACTTATGGCATACACTGGTTGGCTAGTTTGGAGCTTGTATTTCACATATTATGGCAGTGATCACTTCAAACTTGAGAGCTTGCCTCTGTGGGTTCATTAAGTAAATCTGATGGGCAACACTCCACTATTGTCATATAGTAACTGCTATTTCTGTGTAATCTGGAAAATACCATCATCCTCAGAATGTGTGCAGAATGCTAACTTTTGCCAAACTTTCAGCTGACATTATGTACCCCTGGGTATGTCAAAGAAAGTGGTGTAACATGGACCTGAAGTGTAGTGGTTTTTACTAACATTATGACGAAAGGTCCCAGTGTCTGCATGTGTAGTAATTCTGCTTTTACTTCCATTCCCAGTTAGAAATGAAGCATAAATATTTGTCAAGAAGGCTTCAGCAGCAGCGAAATGATGATGTGAACAGACAGGATTCCATTAAGAAATGTTTCTGTGAGACATCAGAGAAGGGAGAGGCAGCAAAAAGTCTACCTGCAGGACTATACAGTGGGTCTGTTTTTTTTTTTTTAATTTCTTCAAGTCTTTTGGGTTTCTAATACCATGTTGGGAATGGACACATTCCTAAGTCAAAGTATGATTCAAGTTCATGAAATTAGTATTGTTTCAATCTTTGATGTTAGCCAGAAGTGCTCTTTGCAGCACCCGCAATGTGTCCAATAATGAGTCCTTCTACAATTCATATGGATTTACATGTATCGGTAACATATCTAAGTACGATTGTAAACTCTTTTTTATAAGGCCTGTTGCTCCTACTACTATTGGAACTGTCCGGGTATCCTTCTTCCACATTGCCCTTGTTTGTGCCTGCAAATCATGGTATTTTATGACTTTTCATGTCTCTCTGTACATAAGACACTGTAGTCACCGGGTGTAGCAATTTCAGTGATCAATACAACTTTTGTCTTATTTTCATGGGCTACTATATCTGTTTTTCACGCATCTGTTTTTTGAACTGTTGGTAATGGGTGATCCCATGTGATATAAACTTCATCATTTTCTATAACGCTTTGTGGCTCATGTTTCCAGTGTTTTTCAACCCCTTCAGTATTATAATGTTTGCACAATCCCCAGTGCAACAGTCTTGCCACATTATTATGCCTTTCAGTATACAGTCCTTCTACCATTAGTATATCACAACCAGTAACAAGATGTGCGACTGTTTCCAATTCTGTTTTACAAAATCTATATTTGTCTGTTTCTACCACATGTTCAATGGACATTGTAAACCAACGTGTATGTAGTCCAATATTAACCTGTCATATTTTGGTTTAAATTCACCTCTCCTTAACCGTTCCTGTGTTCGATCCTGATCAACAAGAGGTGCTCCAAGAGTTTTCTATACTTGCAACTGTATTTATGCATTTTCCACATTTCTTGCCTTCTCATCTGATAATTCACCTTATATTCTCTTTTCTTTTTTTTTTTTTTTTTGCTTTTTGGCATATTCAGTTGCTGCCTGATTTTTATCTTCTTCTGATTTGATCTCCATTTGCACTTGACACCAATATGCTTCTGCTAAACTAAGCAGGGAAGTCATCTTAGACTTATTCTCCTCATGTTTTAAAACTTTCACTACATTTGCATCTTGTGAGGTCAGCAGATATGTATGCAGTCCCACAATTGCAGCTCTCTCTCTCTCTCTCTCTATATATATATATATATATATATATATATATATATATATATATAAAATCAATTACAAGAAGGCCCATATCTCCTTCAGAATGGGGAATATATAGCCGTGGTATACATTGATTTTTATAAATCATTTGATGATCATGAAACATTATTCTTGTTTTCCTGTCCATCCAATCCAACACATTTTGGGGCCAGTCAATCACTCCAAAACTATAAGTTAGGGTAGGAAGAGCAAACTGGTTTATAGCTTGGACTTTATTCATACTGTAGATGTCAATGCTGTTTTGAGTATTAATTTTTGTCTTCTAAAATACTCCTTAGTAAGTTTTATTCATATTTGTTCATGTTTTATTGTTGATCCTTCATCAATTCCCAAATATTTATACACTCCCTCTTGTTCAGTTTCTTTTATATCACATTCCTGTCTCAAACTGATGTTTTCTTGGTGCTGCAGCCTTCCTGCTTTAAAGGTTACTTTTGCACATTTATCAAGACCAAATGACATTTTTATATCATCTGAAAAAGTTTTGACCACTTGGAGTTGTGCTTTCAGTTTCTTGTCTACTTAACTATACAGTTTTAAATCATCTACATAAAGAAGATGAGAATCCTTTACACTTTGTTGTTTTCAGGGAGCCAAGTTGTAGCCATGACCTAATCTATTAAGTAGACAGCTTAACGGATTAAGGGCAAGACAAAACAGCAGCAGTGACAGAGAGTCACCCTGGAATATCCCCCTTTGAATTTTTATCCCTGGAATATTAATGTTTATTTTTATTTTTTTATTTATTTTACATTTGTTGACCGGGCTAGTCTAACTAGATACATGTTCATTTTCAGTAGAGGCCCAGGGAGAAAAGCTCCAAGACACATACAAAATACAATATAGAAAGTTGTAACAGTCCAAGCTTAAAAAAAAAAAAAAAACAGCTTTTGTTAATAAAAAATTGTTAATAAAAAATGCAAAATACAATACCCATAATGCGCATAACACAAACAGTAAATAGTAAAAGGTAATGTACAAGAGATTATACTATATACATATATACATATGTTTGATTTGCAATATCATGGTCTATTGATTCTTTAAGGATAAGTCTATAAAGGGGAAGAGTATTTATTAGTGTAAAGGAAGAAAGTTAGTCAGGGTTAGTACAGGAGCATAACCAGTGTATATTGAGAAATAGTTTTAGATTCTTTTTAAAAAGTGTAAGAGAAGACAGAGTTATGAGTTCAGTGGGTAGTAGATTCCATAGCTTTCCAAAAGTATTAGAGAACAGGAAGTCTCCTGCTGAGTTGTTGGATCTGCAAGTATTAATCAGCAGTTTGTTTGAGCAGCGTAAATTCTTAAGATTGTTGTAAGGGGTAATGAGGCTAGTGAGTATTGGAGTGTTAGTGGGTTGATATAGGGTCTTATGAGCTATAGCAAGCTGGTGAAATTGAAGCTGGTTTAGAAACTCTAGCCATCCTAGTTGTTTTAGATTAAGACAGTGATGAGTTCTGAAAGGAGAGCCAGTGGCAAATCTAGCAATATTATTATAGGATATTGCCAGTTTGATGAGGTTGTTTTAAAAAAAAAATTAGTGTATATAGGTGAAGCATAGAGTAGAGTGGAGATTAAGTGAGTTCTGGCTATAGCGGTCCTAGCTACTGGTGTAAGAAAGGGTTTGATTCTATAGAGGGATCCCAATTTTTTGTTGACTGATTTTATTTCACTGTTTATATGAGTATCAAAGTTGAGGTTGTTATCTATTGTTATTCCTAAGAGTTTAGTGGTTGGGTCGGGAGAAATGAGAGTACCATTATTAGATATGAGTGTGAAATTTATAGGGGTGGACTTTCAGGTTGGCGTGAAAAGTAAAAGTTTAGTTTTTTGGGGGTTTAGGAGGAGGCAGCAGTTTGAGAACCATTGTTCTACAGTATTGAATGCTTTTTGGGTAAGGGACTGTAGTTCAGTTGGAGAAGTGGCTGAACAAATTATAGTAGAGTCATCTGCGTATTGAATACAGGTGGCGTGTGGAATTGCTGAGTGAAGGTCATTAATATAAATGGAAAATAGGAGTGGGCCTAATATGGAGCCCTGAGGAACACCAAGGGAAATGGGAAGGTGATTAGATAGTTTACTGCAATTCCCTCTTTCACTTGAAGTTTTTATTTTTGCTGATGTGTTTGAATTTATACTGCGGAATTAGTGTATGTGGTTTCCCTATTTCTTACGGGTTGTAAGGACGCTGAGTGTTAAAATCAAAAGCAATGTTTAATAGTTTTATACTGTCTTGAACACTGCCGGCTCTGCATAAACTGAGGGATAAATTCCCATCTACTATGACTCCAGCCCATATTTAATGTTTCGGCAAGTGATAGTGAAGTACTTGCAAGTGTTATTTTACTGTTTGGTGAACGCTGACTCCGTTTTGTGTTTGTAACTACCTTTTAATTACCTTGCTATACTGGTATCCTTTTAAGGTCATACCTGATTGATAAAGTGACTTATTCACGCACTTTTCTTTACTGCGCTTAAGTGCTGAACGAGTATTGCATTTGCTTCTATTTCCCTTATTTCCTAATATTAAGATTTAAATTGGCTTATTTTTTAACACCATTGTTCATTCATGCGACATTTCCCAGTTGATGAACTAGCAATGTTTAAGTAGTGGAACAGATACTTTTACCCTAAATCTCCATATTACTTCAGCTTTCAACTAAATTAATAAGAAAACCAGTGCTCGCTTGTGCACTATTTCCTACTGGTAAATGTGCAATGTTTCAATGTTTCAGTATTGGAACAGACATTTCCACCCTACTCTCCTAACACTTTTGCCCTACAAGTAAATTTAATAGAAAAACAACAAGATTTTTTTTACCCTTATTAGCATTGTGCTTGAGCTATTTGTAACTCAGCACAGCAGGATCTGCGTAGGCAAGCAGTCTCCTAGCTGTTACATTATTTCTTTAACAAGTCCTGAGAAACTCTCGCCCCCAGTGCTTCAACCCTCAGGATATGCTGCAGTCTGGGATCTTTTTTCTAATGGCTGTTTAACTGAATCGCTTCTTAGCGGTCTTGCTTAGATATGACTGAGTTCTACTCATAACTTACAGGTTGATTTTTTACTGTTTGACTTTATGAGCCATTTTTTTAAATTTGTGCTACCACATTGTCTATCTAGACTACTGTTAAAGTGCCGGACTTGTATATAAGCATATAGATAGGTTATTTTGTATAGTTTAACATAGAGCATGCCTAGTTACATTATATTCTAGCTGTTTTTTTATCGCTGACTATCTGATACTGCCTAATTGCCATTCTAAAAGCTACTCAATGATTTTCATGGTTATTTAGACATTGATATTTAAATATGTTTTTTAGTTTATGACTAACTGGTACTCTGAAGTCTTTTTTGCATACAGTCTATTTAACTACATCGGAGTAAAACTGCCATTGCTTTAATTTTATTTGGGTATCCATAGAGCAGTTTTCTTAACCTTTTCCTTTCTGCTTCCTTTAAGCGTGCAACCTACCTGCCAGTGCATAGCCCCCAGCTTCAGTGTCCTGCTATCTACCTGAGGCCCAGAGATAATCCTGAATTCTGTAAAGTGTCTGATACCTACTCCTGAGATTGGAAAGAGTCTTGTCTTCCCTATCTTGTACTGCCTTGAGAAGCAGGAATAGTTATTTGGAAGTATGTACAAAATACTCTTACTGTCTTAAACTGCAATAAACTCCTGTCTTATTTTGTTTGAGTGTTCCCTGCAGGACTATCAGCAGCCATAGTCTCTTATTATATTACATCCTGCCTGCTAGAGTTAACCCCCCCATATTGTCTCTTATAGTCATATTCCCTATACCTTCCTTAGCCTCTCGCCTAAAACTCTCCCCCCTGCTTGTAAATTATATTTTATTCTTCTCACCTCTGCCATCTCCTAGTCTCTCTAAAATCCCTTTTGGTAGACTCTACTTACATTACCTGCAATGACCATTAGAGGGCAGTAGTTCTACCTATTTATCCATCACTTACCTTGCTCCTATATTTCAGCCTTTAAACCTTATTTTTGTCTCCCTCTTACCTCTGTTACTCCTGAACCTATTTTTTTGCCTCTGAATCAACCCTTAGTCAGCTCTCCTTTCACTCTGCTATTTTAGTCTATGACCTCCTAGATACCTTACTTTGGACTTACCTCCCAAATCACTGATTATTTTCCCTCCAAACTTGTCTTCTTGTCTGAACCCACTCCGTTTGCCCTGTGGGCACACTCCGCTCCCCTACCCTACCTCCAAATCCCACCCACCCCCAGTGGTCTTACACTTATACTTCCTAAACAACACCCTTTCTCTCATCCAACCAATCAATTGCTCCAACCACTTACTCCACTTAGCTACACCCTCCTCCTCTAACTCTCTCTAGTATCTCTACTTAAAGTGCTTTTCTATACCCTATAGCACTACTCCTCCCTCTCCTTAAGTCTTTCCCACTCTCACTAGTTCTTTATTATCTTATCCCAGTCTACCTCCATTGTATTTGTATAGGTATTCATAACAATATGCAAACTACAATGAAAGTTATCCTAACCAACTTAATACTCTTAACCACATTTTTACCTGCCATCACCTCTGCCTAACTCCTAACCTGTTTTGAAAAGTCTAATTACTTCCACCATAACTACTCTCCAAAACAAATAGCCATTCATGATATCTCCCACTCCCATATTCACATTAGCATCATCTCCACTCCCTGCTATCTGCTACCTCAATTCCATCAACGCACACACATTAAGTACAATAACCTCTTATTAAGAAAAGGGAAACTTCAAACTAACCATTCATACAACCCAGTATTTAAGCTAAAGAACCCCACCTTACAGGATGGGGACATCCACCCTAATCCTGGCCCAACCAATACCTCTACAGTAAATATTCACTGCACCACACCCTCAAACCTTCCAACCCAGACCAATCTCTCCAACTCTTTACTAATAGGACATCTCAATATCCGCAGTATCAATAACAAAATTGCCCATCTCCATGCCCTCCTTGATATTCACTCCTTTGACATCTTCTGCCTTACAGAAACTTAGTTAAAACCTGGAACTAAGGATAATGAAATTATCTAGGCTATAACATATTGAGACAAGACCGCTTAAAATGTAAGGGTGGGGGAGTAGCACTCCTATATAAAAATGGCCTACAGATCTCCTCTATAACTTATAACCCACCTCTGGACAGTAAAGCTGAAGTCCTCATCTCCAGACTTCAAATCAACTCTAACAAATCCCTTTATGTCATCTGTATCTACCTACCCCCCCCCCCAGCAATAACAACATTATAATAGAAGATATTCTTAGCTGGGTGTCCTCAACTTACCCACAAGAAACAATAATACTAGGTGACTTTAACACTGACTGGAAAACTGTCAATACTAATAATCCTTCCTCACATATTAATCTTTATTGCTTTATGCAAACTATCACCTCAACTACCAGAATTAACAAAACAACCAAAAAAGAGAGCACCTTAGACTGGATACGTATTAATAAATATCCACATACTTACAATGTAGGAACTTTACCAGATGATCTAAGTGATCATACTCTAACTTACATTATAAGACAAAAGAATGACATTTCTAACACCCCTACTTGTAGGATCTCACGAACCAAGAAACATTTTAACCCTGTACTATTCCAAAACAAACTCAATGTCTGTGACTGGAAACCTCTAAAAATTCTTCCACTAGATGAGGCTGTTAAATATTTTAACTCTAAATTTCTAGCAATCCTCAATGACAATGCACGTAAACGATCTATTAGAATGAAATCCAAACCAGCCCCCTGGCTTTCAAAAGAAACCAGACAGAAAATTCTACTTAGAAAAAAAAATGGGCTAAGTGAAGAACTAACAGAACTTCCCCTGAACAACAAACTTTCAGACAGCTAAGAAATATAACAAAAAAGCTATACTCACTGACAAAAAGAACTACTATTGTAAACTACAGCAAATGCACCAAAAGAATCCACAGAAATTTTGGACTAGCTTAAATGGACTCCTTCACCCTGGCTACTCTAGCACACCATCCCCTCAAGATGCTGATCATAATACCCCACATCAAATGGCCAACAACTTCAACACCTACTTCACAGAGACCATACAATCTCTAGCCAGTCAGCTTTCCACTGACAGCACAAGGCTCCCAACCTCTTTAACTGGATCTTTACCAACATTCCAGTTTCAACCTATCTCAACCACTCTCATCTACAAAATCTTACTAAAACTTAAGCCTTGTACTCCTTCAGCCGACCAGTTACCTTCTGAATATTTGCAAAAGCAGCCAAAGTTGTTGCCTTTCCCATATCCATCCTAATTAACAGAACCATTAATGAGAGAATCATCCCAGACATCTGATCTACATAAAGATGGTAAATCTAATGATTACTCTAACTACAGGCCAATAGCTCTACTATCACCCTTAGCAAAAGTCATGGAAAAATGCATTCACCGCCAGCTATTAGACCACTTAACTAAACACAACATACTGGCTAACTGCCAGCATGGCTTTAGGCCATTTCATAGTACTACCACCGCTCTCCTATCTTTCACCGACTCCATTAATAAGAACCGTAATAACAACATCATTTCTTCTGCTCTCTTCATTGACCTTTCAAAGGATTTTGATATAGTAAACCACCCCCTGCTTATAAATACTATTTAATCTCTTTCTCTGGATACCCTAGCTATACAATGGTTTAAGTCCTACCTCAACAATAGGCAACAGGCAGTTCTCTGGGAAAATAAACTATCATCCCACCTGCCAGTCACCCTTGGAGTCCCTCAGGGCTCCATTTTAGGACCTCTTCTTTTTTCCTTATTCATCAATGACCTTCATGTAGCAATCCCTGAAGCCACCTGTATACAATATGCCGATGATTCCACGCTTATATGTTCTGCCAACTCCATTTCTGAACTACATTCACTAACTCAAAAAGTATTCAACTCAGTAGAAGTTTGGTTCTTGAAACGCTGCCTCCTTTTCAACGCCAAAAAAACCTAAGCTCCTACTCTTTACACCTACCAGTAGGTCCTCTCCTATAGACTTCTCTGTCAAATCCAGCAATGGCACACTTATCTTCCCCGACTCTACCACCAAACTATTAGGAGTCACAATTGACAACAACCTTAACTTCAATAGCCATATAAATAACACTATACAAACAATAAACAGAAAAATGGGCTCCTTATATAGAATCAAACCCTTCTTAACTCCAACAGCTAGAACCACTATTGCCCACTCTCATTTAATCTCAACTCTTCTTTACGACTCACCTATTTACACTAATCTAAAAAAAAAATAATCTTCTCAAACTAGCAAGCTCCTACAACAATATTGCCAGATTTGCCACTGGTAATGTATTTTGAACTCACCACTGTCTGAATCTAAAGCAGCTAGATTGCCTTGAACTTCATAACATTCTGATTTTTTCCCAACTTACCATTGCCCATAAGATCTTTTACCAACCAAATAATACTCCTATACTGACTAAACTCATTACTCCTTATTGTGTCTTTCGGCTTTTCCCGGTTAGGGGTCGCCACAGCGGAACTCCTGTCCGCTAATGATTGGCAGTAGATTTTTACGTACTGGCTTGTCAGGCCTAACGCACAACCTTCAATGAAGGAATGCCCATTCACACATGTCGCCACACAGAAGACGCTCTGACTGAGAATCGAACGAGCAACGTCTAACTGTGAGGCGACAACGCTACCGCAGCACCACCACCGCAAAACTCATTACTCCTTATAATAATTTTAATTCCCTATGCTCTTCTAGCAAACTGCTTGCTAGCATAAGCAAGTCCAATAACTTTAATCTCTTAAGGCAGGTGACACCCTTTTCTCCAATACAGCTGGAAAAAACTGGAACCTTCTACCAATAGATCTAACTCTACTACCTTCACTGTCACTCTTTAAAAACTCAAAAGACACCTAAAAACTGACTGGTTATGTCCCTGTAGTAACCCGGACTAATCTTCAACTATTCCCTGCTTCTCTCTTCACACTGCCTCTGGATACAAAATCGTACTCTGTGTACCCCTCGGTATGCAGTAACTGTTACTAGTAAGATTAATATAACTTCCAGTATTTACTTAATCTATCAATGAACTGTAAAGTACCTCATATATCATGTTGTAAGATGACTTAAATTTTCCTATATACTTATCCTTATTAGTATTGTACTTCTTCTAGACTCCTTTTTTGTATTCTAATTTCCTCCTACTTTATTTGTTATAAATCTGTGTGTGATATTTTGTGCTATGTTTGGAACTTTTCTCCCCGGGCCTCTACTGAAAATGGAAATATATCCAGTTAGACTAGCCTGGTTAACAAATGTAAAATAAAATTTAAAATAAATAAATAAATAAATATTGTACCAGAGTACAGCCTGCTGTCTGTTTTCTAGGTAAGATTTGAACCAATTTATGGCTAGAGGTTCGAGTGAACGGGATTTCAGTATATGTAAAAGGAGTTGGTGATTAACCATATCAAAAGCTTTAGATAAATCAATGAAGACTGCAGAAGAAAGGTTATTTTTGTTACGGATTTTGTTAATGCAGTCTGTGAAGGATAGCAGGGCAGTGGTGGTACTGTGGAAAGGTCTGAATCCATGTTGACAGTTGGCAAGTAAATTGTTTAGGAGTAAGTGGTTAAGTAGTTGCTTATGGATGCACTTCTCCATTATTTTTGCAAGAGGAGATAGTAAAGCTATAGGACGTAAGTTAGAGAAGTCATTGGAGTTCCCACCTTTATGTATTGGGATGATATGAGAAATTTTCCAAATAGATGGGACAGTTCCTTCACTTATGGTTCTGTTAATCAGAATGGAAATGGGATAGGCAATGGCTTTAGCTCCTTTTTGCAGGTATTCTGCTGGAAGTTGGTCAGCTGAGGGGGTGGTAGGTTTTAATTTTTGGAGAAGGGAGCAAATAAAGGAAGTAGACACTGGTTGCAACTGAAATGATGGAGATGGGCTCGTAGTAGAAGTTGGCAGATTTGAGGTATCAGGAGATAGATGGCTAGCAAGTGTTTGGATGGCATCTGTGAAGAAAGAATTGAAGGCATTATCAGTATGTGTGGGATTCCCGGGGTTCGAGCCTAGTGGGTTAGGTGTGATAGATTGATCTGGGTATAGAAGTTTGTTAATGCTAGACCAAAACATTTGTGGTTTCTTTTGGTAGGTTTGCTGTAATTGGAGGTAAATGTTTTTTTTGTCTAACAGGATGGCTTTTTTTGTATTATTTCTAAGTTGCCTAAAGGTTTGGTGATCTGTAGGATTCTTAGTAGTACGCCATTTTGCCCAGGATTTGTTTCTGAGAAGGATTTTTTGCCTAGTAGCATTTGATAGCCAAGCGGCTGGTTTAGCTTTATTTCTAACAGAGTGTGTTGGGGCGTGGTGGTCCAGGATGGCTAAGAATGTGGAATTGAAGTATTCTACTTCTTCATTTAGTGGGAGGGATTTTAGCGGTGACCAATTACATTGCTTGAGTTCTGTCTTGAAAAGTTCTGGGTTAAATTGCTTTTTGGTGCGTACTCTCCTGAAAGTGTTTGGATAAGTTAGGTTGGTTTTATGTCTGATAATATAAGTTAGTGAGTGGTCACTTAGGTCATCTGGGAGGGTTCCTACTTTGTATGTTTGATGAGGACTATTAGTAAGTATCCAGTCTAAGATACTTTCTTTGTTATTTGGTCTATTAGTTCTGGTAGAGGAGTTAATAGTTTGTGAGAAGCCATATAGGTTAATATGGGTGGTGGGGTGTGTATTACTACAGGACTTCCAGTCGATATTAAAGTCTCCTAGGACTATGGTTTCTTGTGGGAGATTAATAGAAAGCCATTTAAGGATATTTTCAAGGGTATTAATGTTATTTTCTGGAGGAAGATAGATACAGATAATATTTATGGATTTACATGAGTTGACCTGAAATTTAGAGATGAGTATTTCAGCACTATTGTCTGAAGGTGGTCTAAGATTTACAGTGCTAACTTGTAGCTCTGCTTTATAAAGGATTGCTACCCCTCCTCCCTTTTTGGCTGTGCGGTCTAGTCTAAGGATATTTTAACCAGGTGGGGTGACTTCATTGTCTTTAACAGTAGGTTTTAGCCAAGTTTCAGATAAACATAGGATGTCAAATAGGTGGACATCTAGGAGGGCATGTAGCTGGGCAATTTTATTGTTAATGCTGCGTATATTGATATGTGCTATAGAGAGTGAGTTAGAAGTTTTGGTAGGGGCTTGGGTACTAGTGTTGTTAGGGTTGCAGTTTACAGTTGTAAAGGTATAGTTTGGGCCAGGGTTAGGATGAATGTCCCCCATCTAGTAAGGAGTAGAGGTATATTCTATTTTTAGGGTGGTGAAGCTTACAATAATAGTCAAATAATGTTTTAATATTTAGATTGGCATACTTAATGTGTGCTAGTCTGTGATATTTGGCTAGTAGGTAGCTGGGTTTGGATATGATGTTTATGAAGTTTAGAGAGATAGCTAATGGTGGTGTTGAGGTGAGTTTGGAGGGGAAGAGAAGGGTGGAGTATAGTGGTTGTTCGTAGGAGGTTAGCAGATAGGTAGTTGTTAGAGGAGGAAAGAGTGAGACCAAGAGTAATAGTTGTATTTGATGTGGGATGGGTGATATAGACATTATATTGGATTGAGAAGTGGGAGAAGAATGGGAGGTAAGGGAGGAATGGGAGGATTGAGAAGTGGGAGAAGAATGGGAGGTAAGGTTCTGTGAACAGGTAAGGAGATATATCAATAGGTGAGGTGATGTAACAAGGAGGGATGGGAGGTAAGGTAATAACAGGTGTGATGTGATAAGGAGGGTTGGGAATGCCAATGAGGTGATCTGCTAGATTGGAGCAGATGTGATGGGGGTGTGGCTTTAGAGGAATAAATGTAGGAGCAGTGGGAGCGGGTGGAAATTGGGGGCAGGGTAGGGGAGCGGAGTGAGCCCGCAGGGCGAATGGAGCTGGTAGAGACAAGACAGAAGACTGTCGAGGATGACAATCAGTGAAGTATGAAAGTCTGCAGGTAAGTCTGAAAGTAAGAGATGTAGAAGAATGTTAAGAGGCTAGCGAGAATAGACTTGGGATGTTAGAGGAGTAGTATGTGATTAAGATATACTGGGACAAAAATGAGATAGTGAAACAGTAATCAGAAGAAGACTGGGAACTGAGTTAGGGAGATTTGGTAAAGCATAAGTAAAGAAATTTCAAGACAGGGAGCTTATATTGTGGCGCCACCTAGTGGTCAGTTAATTTATTGCAAGAAAGAAATCCCCTAAAGGGGCTGTCAGGCTAAGGGAGAGGGGGTAGATAACCTGGTTTGAGATAAAGAGGGTATTAACCGGGAAGTAAGGGTAAATTAAAATGCTAAAAGGGGGGGTTGGCTGCTGGCTAACCTGGCTGGGAAGCTTGCCTAACCTAGCAGTATCTTTATATTAATGTTATTGTTACAGTTTTCTAGTCGCTGTTACAACACATACTTTCACTGTCTTTTTTTAAGGAAAATTCTCTCAGGGAGCTGGTAGGTTAATACTTTAATCTGGACTATTTTCTTAGGCGTCCAGCAGGGCACATTCAGGTGGGCTAGTGCAGGGATGTGCAGGAACACAAGGTTTCACTGTCTTTTTTCAAGGAAAAGTCTCTCAGGGAGCTGGTAGGTTAATTCTTTAATCTGGACTATTTTCTTAGGCGTCCAGCAGGGCACATTCAGGTGGGCTAGTGCAGGGACGTGCAGGAACACAAGGAGTAGGTGCAAGCACCGGAGCAAGGGTGCACAGCAGCCAGGTACGGGGTAAGAGAAGAAAGATCTTCACCATGGCTTAACTGCAAAGTGGTTTGCCACTGTTCCATGGTCGCTGTAATGTAATTAATCAGTGTAGGGTGTATCTTGTACATTTTTAAACACACTTTTATCCATGAATGTGGGATACTGTCAAATGCTTTTTTTTAGTCTATCCATGGCATATTTAGAGTCTTCCCATTTTTACAGTTCGCCATTATGAATTTATTTAACAACAAATCATCCTTTGTTCCCTATGACTTTCTTTTATTACCCTTTTTTTCCATTGCTATGACTTGCGTTTTCTTCTAAATGACTATAAACTCTGTTGGCATCATTTACAGTGTATAGTTTATACATTGTCAGAAGGCAAGTTATTGGCCTATCATTTTTGGGATAGCTTGCAGGTTCACTCTTAAGTAAGAGAATTGTTTTTCCTGTTGTTAACCAGACTGGTGTTTGTTCGGGGTGTGCATATAAATAGTTCTTACTCATGGCTACATCTTCATGTAAAGATGTTAATACTTTTAGCCAGAAGTTAGGTACTGCATCTGGGCCTGGGGTTTTCCAATTAGGAGGTTTTCTTAACTTTGTTTCAATCTCTCTGGCCATTACTTCCTCCCATTTCATATCCTGTACATTTGAACTTCTTATTCTTTCTTTTACTTTTCTATCCATTTAGTAGCTTTGTTATGTATCACAGGATCTTCACAGATATTTCTCCAAAATGTACCTATTTCTTCTTTTTTTTTGTGGTGTTTCAGTTTTTTGCCTTGTTTTCCAATTCTCTATAAAACTTTTTTGGGTCATTAATACATAGGTTCATAGGTAAGTACTAGGCTATCGACCCAAGGGCCTATGTAAGCCTAGCCAACAGGGTTCCCTGGCTTATGCCACCCAAGAAAGTTATTTTCCTGTGCCACTGTCGAGCAGACACACAGAAGTGATCCCCGGGGTGTATTTCCTATTTCCCATCCACTCATCAAGATTTTTCTTGAAGAGTGCTAATGAAGAACTTTGCTTGACATGGACGGGTAGCCTGCTCCAGAGTATGGGAAGTCTCTGGGGCAGGAATCTATCCCTCCAGCATGTCCTATTTATTATGGTGACAAGGTTTAGGTCCCTAGAGCATGTAGCTCGGAGGAATTGGGATTTCTTTAGGTGTAGCATGTCTAACAGCTCTGGGTTTGACATAGCTTTATATGTTAGGCAGAGATCACCTCGGAGTAGGCGATATGCTACGGAGTAAAGCTGGAGTGTTTTGAGAAGGTCAGTGTAGGGCATTTGTTTGAGGCCAATAATCCTCTTTGTGAGGTACTTCTGTGGCTTTTCCAGCTGCTGCAGATATCTTGTGAGGTACATTCCAAAAGGGGCGTTGTACTCTATAATGGGTCTAATGAGTGTCGAGTAGAGAGGAACAATGACCTTTTTTTTCCTGGATGAGAACCCTTTTATGATGAGGTGTGCCATGTAGAAGGACTTCCTGACTACTGTGGTGATGTGACTATCAAAGGAGAGACTACTGCCTACCCGGGTCCCAAGATATTTAAAGAGCAATTCAGGCAAAGGCATCCAGACATGGAAAATTTTACAATACAAAAAAATAAGAAAAAAAAAGGAAAAGTAGAAAAGAGAATTAGTAATAGAGAAGTTAAAGAAATAGAAACTTAGGTTATGGATTACCTGCAAAGTGAAGGATTTAATGTAGAAAATATTACTCTGGTAACATCACAGCAGGATAGAGCAATGGATCCCCAAATTAAGGAGAAACCAGTGGAGCGGGAAACATTTGATCAGTTGCTATATGAGGATACTTTGGATCCTTCCACAGAAAATCAGTACAAACATTTGTTTAGAATTGCACAACAATAACATTAGTTATTTTGTACTTTTCCTTTATATTTATCTTTCCTTTATATTTATCTGCATATCTTCTAATTTTTCCTGCCTGTGCTGATATTTTTCATTTATTATTTGCGATAGTGCATGTTAGATCCCGATCTTAGGTTCATAGGTTCATAGGTTCCTAGGTTGGTGCTAGGCTATCAGCCCTAGGGCCTATACAAGCCTAGCCATAACAATTCCCTGGCTATTTCTTCCCACACTATTTACTTCCCTGGACCCCTGTCTAGCAGGGCGACTGACGTGATCCCTGGGGTGAATTTCCTTTCTCCCATCCAATCGTCAAGGTTCCTTTTGAAGAGGGCCAAAGAGGCACTCTGCTTGACATGTATGGGCAATATATTCCAGAGTCTGGGGAGTCTCTGGGTCAGGAACCTATCCCTCCAGCATGTTTTGTTGATTATGATGACAAGGTTTAGATCCCTGGAGCATGTGGCTATGAGGGATTGGGATTTCTTTAAGTGTAGCATGTCCAACAGCTCTGGGTCTGACATGGCCTTATATGTTAAGCAGAGATCACCTCTGAGTAGACGATATGCGACAGAGTATAGCTGGAGTTTTTTAAGGTGGTCAGCGTAGGGCATGTGCTTTAAGCCTGTGATTCTTTTAGTGAGGTATTTCTGCGGCCTTTCCAGTTGTTGCAGATGTCTTGAGAGGTACATACCAAACGGGGCATTGTATTCTATAATGGGTCTAATGAGGGATGAGTGCAGTGGGACAATGACCTCCTTTTTTCTGGATGAAAAGCCCTTAGTGATGAGATGTGCCACATAGAAGGATTTCCTGACTGTTGTGGCGATGTGGTTATCGAAGGTGAGACCACTGTCCACCTGTGTCCCTAAGTCTCTTATCACACTTTCGGTGTTTAGTGTACTGCCGTCTATATGGTAATTCACAGATACATTTTTTTCCCAAAGGGGATAACTATACATTTCTTGGCATTGAGCCTGAGCCCTTGGCTCTGGCACCAAGCATCTGTTTCTGTAAGGCCCTTTTGTAGAGTATCCACATCATTTGGGAATTCAATAATGGCTCCCAGTTTGCAGTCATCTGTGAACTTTGTTAGCCAGAGTCCCTTAGTGTTGGCCTGTACTTCAGAAAAGTAGATGCCAAACAAGAGCGGTCCTAGGACTGAACCCTGAGGTACTCCACTTGTTACTTGTCAGGAGCTGGATTTGGAGTCGGCTACTTTTACAGTATGGGTTCTATCAGTAAGCCAGTTAGCAACCCATTGGGTGACGTAGGGATTAATGCCCAGCTTAGTAAGTTTATCTATGATTCCAGAGTGGGGGATGGTGGCAAAGGCCTTGGCAAGGTCTAGATAGGCTGTGTGGACCACCTTACCCTTGTCCATGGCTCTGGAGACTGATTTGAAAAAGTCAATCAGGTTCAGGAGACAAGATCGGCCCTTCACGAACCCAAACTGGGTGGGGTCCAGTGTTTGAAGGTTGCCAATGTCTTTGTTTATAAGTTCCATGATAATACGCTCCATGGCCTTGCAGATAAGGCTTGTCAGACTGATGGGATGGTAGTTTCCAGGATCCAAGGTGGATCCCCCCTTGTGGAGTGGGATAACTGTAGCTCTGCGCCACTCAGTGGGCACGAAACCTGAGGTGAGGCTATGATTAAACATGACACTTAGGTGAGGTGCCAGTTCATATTGTAGTTCATGTAGTACACAGTCTGGGATGTCATCTGGTCCCACGGATGCTGTATTCTTAGCTTTGGAGAGTGCATTTTTTACCTGTGTGGCCGTTATTACCAGAATTTGGCAATCTTCCGGTATTGGGATGGGCCATTTAGGGGGTGAGAGGGGGGTGAAGTTGGCACTGAATCGATCTGCCAGGATATTGGCAATATCCTTGGGATCAGTATATTTAATGCCATTCTGTTTTAGCTCAGAGCAGATCTGAGCATTACCATTTAGATTCTTGACATAGTTATAGAATGCCTTGTGGTTGTCTTTGGAATATTTGGCAATTTTATTTTCGTAACTAGCTTTGGAGGATTTTATGAGGGATCTCAGTTTCTTACTGAGGCTGGTAAGGGAGTTTTTTGCATCCTGGCATTTTCCTCTTTTCTGCAACAGTTTCTTCCTTTTGTTGTAAAGTTTGTTTATGGCAGGGGACCACCAGATTGGCTTCCTTTTTTTGGATGAGAGCATCTTGGTTCTATTTGGGATAGCACGGTTCATGCATGAGTGGATGTGCTCGTACAGTGCCTTAGTGTAGGATTCAGCAATTGAACTTTCAGTTCCTGTCTGCATGGGTGTCATGAAGTTTGTCACTTCTGACTTGAGTAGCATGTAGTTGGCTTTGGAGAAGTTTTTTATGGAGGTTTCCTTACTGGGGGGTGGGGGTGGGATGTGGATGTTAAGGGTGATTAGCTTATGGTCAGACCTGACTAACGAGGGGGTGACCATAGGTGTG
The DNA here is from genome assembly GCF_019279795.1 of Protopterus annectens. Classification (NCBI taxonomy): domain Eukaryota; kingdom Metazoa; phylum Chordata; order Ceratodontiformes; family Protopteridae; genus Protopterus; species Protopterus annectens. The sequence goes on from NC_056727.1 coordinate 186,123,362, forward strand.
GAGCATCGATTTCCCATGTTGGTAATGACCAGGTCTAGGATATTGGAGCCCCTGGTGGGACTATGGATTAGTTGATCCAGGGCATTGGAATTTATGAATTCCAAGAATCGTTGGGCAAAGGTGTTGGTACATGAGTAGTTTTCCCAGTTAATGGCAGGGTAGTTAAAATCACCCAGTATTAGGGTGTTTGGTTCTATCTTAATATTTTCCAGTATGTTTAGAAAGGTGTAGTGATCTGTTTTGATACTACGCATAGTTTTTATCATGTCTATCTTTCTGAGTATTTTTGTTGATCTGGTCCCTCTTCTATACTCCTCTGACAGTGGCACTTCTTGTCTTAATTGCTTTATAGTTTTCTCTATTTGATACTTCCATGATGGCTTTTAATTTTTTCCCTTAGTTTCCATTAGTACCCTATATTTTTGTAGTAAAACGCTATTAATTTAGCTACACAGTAATATATCCTATTTACTTCTGTTGTATCACATGAATCTTTATGAACAGTCCTAATTAGTGTATTAATTTGTTTTACTAAACTATCTTTTGGGGTTTTATTGAATTTCTGTAGTCTATTTCTTTCATTGATCTTAATATCTCTGTCCATATGTATTAAATCAAGCAACTGTTCTCTTAGATCATTTTCTTTTAAACTGAGGGTGCAGTCTTTATTCTCCATTTCCTGTGGGCATTCTATAGAAAGTTCCAGAGCATCTTCCTGTGCCACATTCTCTTCAGTTTCATCCTGTGTCATCCATTGCTCTTTCATATAGGAACTCATTTGCCTGTCACGCCACAACATTGACTGTGTCAGAGTTGCCATAGTTTCCTGTCCCTTCCCTTGCTGTGCAATTCCAAACAAATGTTTGTACTGATTTTCTGTGGAAGAATCCAAAGTATCCTCATATAGCAACTGATCAAATGTTTCCCGCTCCACTGGTTTCTCCTTAATTTGGGGATCTATTGCTCTATCCTGCTGTGATGTTACCAGAGTAAGATTTTCTACATTAAATCCTTCACTTTGCAGGTAATCCATAACCTAAGTTTCTATTTCTTTAACTTCTCCATTACTAATTCTCTTTTCTACTTTTCCTTTTTGTTTTCTTATTTTTTGCATTGTAAAATGTTTTACATCCAGATGCCTTTGCCTGATTTGCTCTTTAAATATCTTTGGTGCTGCTCTTTTTGTATCGATTAATTTTACTTTCTCCTTTGCATAAATATTGCACCATATTAAATCTCTTTTTCTTTCCCATGTCCATATTTCTTCAGATTTCTCCTGCTCCTCCTGTTTATCCTTATTTGGAGGACTCATTATTCCATCATGCTGTGATGTAACCTGTGTTAGACTTTCTACACTAAATCCTTCACACTGCACTTATTCCATAACTTCATCTTCTATTTTTTTTTATTTTTTACTTTATTAATCGTCTGTTCTACGTTCCCTCTTTGTGATCTTATTTTTTTATTGTGAAATTTTCTATATCTGGATGACTTTGCCTGTATTTCTCTTCGAATATCTTTGGGGGTGCCTTTTTTGTATTGATTAATTTGGCTTTCTCCTTAACATAAATATTACACCATATCAGATCTCTCTTTCTTTCCCATGTCCATATTTCTTTTATATACCTTTCAAACATCTCTAGATTTTGTTCTTTATATTTTTGTACTTCCTCCTTTGCTTCTTTTTCCAAACAGCCCAAGGTTTCTTGGAATATATAATGTTTTTGATAAATCCGTTGTATTAATGAACACAAATTTTATTTGAAGCATATGACAGTTTTTCTTGTGGAAGTATTTTTCTGTCCTCTAATTTCTCTCTTTTTCTATATCTTGTATCTGGATATTCTGGGCTTCTTACATAATAGTAACACCACATAAGTTCTTTCTTATCCTCAGTAGTATACTCTATCATCTTTATGACTCTTTTTTTGCCTATCAGTTTTTGTTATAAAAACACAATTTATTAATTGCTTAAAAAGTGAAGCTGACAGGTTCCCACCAACACCTGATGATGAATTCAGTTCCAGCAATACTACTCTCCTTTGCTTGCTGACTTATTATCTCTCCATTTGGGCCCATTGGTTCTGCAGTACAGCCGACCCAGTGTGATCCCATAGAAAGTGTCCACTCTTGGACCACAGGCTATGTCCTATGAACCTACAACCACTACAATGGGAGACATTATGTCAACATATACAGATTCAACTTTAGAAGTGTTGCCCAGATCACCAGAGTTGGATACAGAAGCAGCCCATACTTATGTAGTGACAACAGATGTGGCCTGTGACTTGCAGGGAATGTCAGGTGTATCATTTGAAGATCTAGGAACTTGTCCAGACTTGATAAGGAATACGTTTAATGTAGCTGTCATCTGGCATGGACCTGTGCTGGTGGTTTTGCCACAGTTCCCAGTCAATGAACAGAAACACATATTTACATTGGAGAATTATTTCTCCATCTTTTTATGCTTTACACTGAACTTTATGCTGGCAATTTTCATCTACTTCATAGGAAAAATATCAAGAATTCCAAACCAAAAATTTACAGAAGATGGTTGCAGGTCTGTGAATGCAGAATACACAGCTGTCCTGAGATCCTGTATGAATAGCACATATATTCTAAATCTATTTTCAAATTTTACAGGATGAAGATACTATAATGAAGCAAAATGAGGAGAAGAGTGTTTATCTGTATAATCTAGAATAGATTAAATTGTCAGGGAGCAGGTTGTTGTGTTAATAACAAGGCCAATAATTCAGGAAGAATTATTGAAAATAATGGCTAGACAGGAGGTATCCTAGTACAAGTATGGAGACTTTATACATTTAAGTTCTTCCCTTATCTCTTGGATTAATCTCATAAATTAATTCAGGATAGGGAAAGTCTGCCATCCTGGAAGTAGGAAGTAGTTGTTGTAATATTTAAGGGTTATGAAGATACAACTCTGGCATCTTCCTATAGGGCAGTTTCATTCTGAACCATGACTATAAATTGTTCATGACTGAGAGAGCTCATATGACTGAGTGGCTTTCTGGATTTCATTTATATTGTTCTGTGTAGATTTATTACAGGAAAGCCAACCTTTGATAAAATATGAAGAGCAGACATCCTAGTGTGCTTAGAAAAGTCTGAAAAGAAGATATTGCAATTAGATTAGATGCAGAAATGGATTTTTTGATAAAGCAGAGTTGTAATATTTGACACGAGTTATGTTGGCCATAGAATAGTGCATTTCTTTACACACCCATATTCTCCTCAGGAAAACTCTCTCAACCAAAAGAATTGACAGCAGATAGTGGACATTTTTACTATACAATGACATTATGGACAGTGACAACTAGAGATGAAAGCTTTTTCTCATCAAGCATTTGTACCATCTGTTCAACAGATAATCTACTGAAAGCAACACCTGTAACAGCAACAGTACAATCCAAAGCAGCACAAATTTTCTCAGACATTACTGCCTCCATCATGTTAGCTACATCCATTTATAACTCCATCCAGGAGTGTTGCCCAGCACCCCCTAGTTATAGATTAGGTTAAGGTCTCTAATCCCCTACTCAGTATGAATACTATATTGGGTCTCCCCTGTAAAAAGGTCACTGGTCTGGTTGACTAATCTGGTCAACAAAAGATAAATAAATCAAAATAAAGACTATTTGTTAGTTTATTATAAAAAGGTCATGCAAATTATTTTTTTAACATAACTGTTAATAGCAAGTGTTTTACATAGTTGTTCATTTAACCACACTTATAAGATTGAGACATTCACCAGTTTTATCACAGAGCAAGGTACATAGTTTGAAAGTGTTCTGTAAGGTACTGTACTACAGTTTTATGTTTATGAAACACTGATGTAAAGGTCTGTTGAGGTTTACCACATGATTATTGATAAAGATCTGTTTGAACAAAGAATGGTTCTAAGATGAGTAGGAAAGAAATGTAGAGTGAGTTGTAGTGTTGTGCAGACAGAGACTGTGGTAGTATAGTACACAAAGTGAATGGTAGTACTGTACTGAGAGAGAGAGATGGTGGCTGTATAGTGCAATGAGTAGTGCAGAGAGATGGTGGCAATGTAGTGCACAGAGTGAATAGTGGCATTATACAGAGAGAGATGGTGGAGGTATATTGCTCAGTGTGTGTAGTAGTATTGTACAGACACAGATGGTGGAAGTATAGTGCACTGAATGAGTAGATGTATTGCACAAAGAGAGAGAGAGAAAAATGGTGATAGTTTAATGCACAGTGTGAGTAGTAGTATCATACAGATAGAGATGGTGGTGGTATAGTGCGCAGAGTGAGTAGTAGTATTGTACAGAGAGAGATGGTAGTAGTTTAGAGCACAGATTGGGTAGTAGTATTATACAGATAGAGATGGTGGTAGTATAGTGCACAAAGTGAGTAGCAGTATTGTGCAGAGAAAGATAGTGATAGTACAGTGCACAGAGTGAGTAGTATTGTATAGAGAGATGGTGGCAGTGAAGTGCACAGAGTGAGCAGCAGTATTGTTCATAGGTTCATAGGTGTGTACTAGGCTAATGGCCCTGGAGCCTTTATAAGCCTAGCCCATAGAAGTGCCCTGGCATCGTGCCGCTTGATGTTAGTTCCCAGTGCCTCTATCAAGTAGAGCCACTGGAGTGATCCCCTGTGTGAACTTTCTATTTCTCATTCACTCATCAAGATTTCTCTTGAAGAGGGTCAGTGAGGTACTTTGCTTGACATGTATGGGAAGTCTATTCCAGAGCATGGGCAGTCTCTGAGTTATGAACCTGTCCCTCCAGCATATTCTGTTGATTGTGGTAATGAGGTTGAGGTCTCTGGAGCATGTGGTGCGGAGGGATTGGGATTTCCTTAGATGCAGCATTTCTAACAGAGCTGGGTCAGACATGGTTTTGTAAGTCAAGCCTCTTAGTAGACGATATGAGACAGAGAATAGCTGGAGTTTTTTGAGTCTGTCCATTTAGGACATGTGTTTAAGGCCTAGGATCCTCTTCATGAGGTACTTTTGTGGCTTTTCCAGCTGTTGCATGTGTCTAGTGAGGTACATGCCAAGTGGGGCATTATACTCGATGATTGGCCTAATGAGAGAAGACTAGAGAGAGATGATGACCTCTTTCTTCGTGGATGCAAAATCCTTGGTAATGAGATGTGCCACATAGAAGGACTTTCGGACCTCAGTGGCAATGTAGTGGTTGAAGGAGAGGTTGCTGTCAACCTGTGTCCCCAGATCCCTTATAACAGTATAGTGCACAGAGTGGACAGTTATTATAGTGCACAGAATTGGTGGTGGAATAATGTGCAGTATAGGTAATACTACTGTCCACTCTGTGTACCATACTATCATGCAAAGAGGGGGACTTGAAACTGTAGTTTTATTGGCCACTAGGGGTCATTTCCATAACTCCTTCATCTTCCTCTCTTAAAACCCAGTTGCCTCGTGGTTTGGGTGTCTTTTCAGGCTTGTTGGCTGTTGGTGAAGCACCCTCCAAGAGGAAAAAACGCTGAGAGAAGAAGGGAGCCACTTTTGAGATTTTAAGTATTTTTTCTCTGTTTATTTGCTAAGTTTTTCTGCATAGCTGCCTAGCTTGAGCATTTTTCTGGCTTGTTAAACTTGATTTCTGTATTAGTAGCTGTATTTAGAGCACAACCAAAAGCTGTTTGCTGAAATTCCTGTTTGCACTTAATTTTAAATCGTTTTTTCTTAAAACTTGCATATTTTCTGTCCTTGACCTAGCACTCTTGTGTGGGGTCATTTACTGCACTGTTATAACTTGATATTACTTGTGAACCTCTGCTATCTCTGTAAAAAACAAAAACAAAAAAAAATCTTGCTTTTTTCCCACTTTTCTGAGAGTTAAAAAAGTTCAGTTACAGGCTTGCTGTTCCTGAACTGTTTGAAAGTTTCTGTGAGGCCATTTTTGCTTGGGCTGGAGGAGGGTCTCTCTGTTGATCAGTGGCAGTGACTAACATTGAGCAGCTTCCCTGCCCCCCGTAGAGGTGGTTACTGACTTGAAACTGTAGTTTTATTTTCCCTTTTGGGTCTATTCCTGCTTCTTTCCAGCCCCTGCTATCAAGCACGCTTTAACGTGCTTTAGCACGATTTAGCACGGAGTTGCCACTAGAGCAGCATCGGGCAGCGCCGGTTAAGCAAGGTTAAACTCTTTCTGGCTCCAGAAAGTCTGTTCTTCAATTTTTCCCTTAGAACTGCTCTGTTAGGAACCTAAACAGTTTACACCTACACTAAAAAGTGCAGCACTTGTTCCAAATAGCTTTTTCTTCTCAAAAAGCTCAGCACTTGTCTTATAATATCCCTTGTCTTATAAGCATTCTCTTTGCAGGTCAAGCACTCCTATATTATACAAATCTCTCACTAGCAAAACCCCCCAGGAGTGCCCACTTCCCTGCTAAGCCCACTACTTTTCTGTCTCATACCAACTCATAATTCTTTCTAGCATGTCGAAGGGTCAGATGCTGGCGTCCTCTCCTGCCCAGTTGGTGAATCTGGGAATTCTGAGACAATGTTACAATTGTCTCATGTACACGGACAACCCTCTCCTCCTCCCACGTAACACTAACACTTGTGAGAGATGCAGCTATTTAGCCAGACTGGAGGCTGAGCTCTCTCAACTCAGGACTGGCAAGACCAGGCAGGAGGAGAAGGCAACTACACACACCACAATACCAGTCTCACATAACTCAACCACACCACTGAATCAAACACATAAACACACTAAGACATACTCGAGGCTCTGAGTAAAAATTTACCTAAACAGCAGAGGCCTCCAAAGCAGACACCCAAGCAACTGCAAACTCAATACACCACACAAACAACACATAAACAACAAAATCAGTGTGCAAAGCAGTCACTGCCCTTAAGGCCAAATACAACACCAAACATACTTGTCATAGGTGACTCCATAGTCAGACACACTGACGTCCCGCTCACCAGACTGAGTAAGGAGAAGGTCACAGTAAGCTGCCTGTCGGGCGCTAGAATCCACCACATAACACAAGCACTCAGGTCTCTCAACAGCAGGTACAAGTACGACTCAGTCATTGTCCACGCTGGTGTCAACGACCTGAGACGTACCTCCTTGGACTACATGAAAAGAGACATTGAGGAGCTCTCTGATTATGTAGCCCAGGCAGGTATGACCCTGACCTTGAGCAGTATCCTACCTTCACCTAGAATGATGCCACAATACAGTGATAAGATGATCAGCTTTAATAATTGGCTTAAATTCTGGTGTCATTCAAAGGGGATCCAATGTCTGTCTGCCTGGGATGACATGCTGTACAAGCCACGCTGCTTCGCAAGGGACGGCTTGCACCTGTCACCCCTAGGCTTCCGGATATTGGCAAAGGCTCTTGCCACCCCCATAGTGCCTTTTTAGGCAAGGCTCAAATTCTAAACCTACCACCCTAGAACACAAAAAGTAAAAACTAAGGGTAATGCTGCTCAATGCCAGAAGTCTCAATCTCAAGATGCACGCACTCGAGGCCCTTCTCAGTATGGAGAACATCGATGTCTGTGCTGTGACAGAAACCTGGTTCAAGGCTCCTGAGAGCACCCCAGCACTAGCAGGTTTCACCTCATATCATGCGTTCTGGCCCCAAAATCCGGACATCACCAAGAAAGGAGGGGGGGTGTCCATATTCATAAAGGACACCCACACCTCAAGGTTGGTGGCAACACACGATGCATCGGAGACCATCCAGGTGCAATTAACCATAGGCAAGACTGCTCTGCAATTTGTAGCATGTTACAGGCCACCCTCTCAAACTCAGGAACCTCACATGGCCTTCCTGAAAACAATGGAGGGATAAATGTATCTCCAAACACCATCATACTAGGTGACTTCAACTACCCTAATATAGACTGGGAACACTACTCAAGCCCAAACACTCTAGCCCAAAGGTTCCTGGAGTTCATAAACTCAAATGCCATGGAACAACTAGTCACCATCCCCACAAGAGGAGAAAACATACTTGATCTCATCATCACGAACATGGGATCAAAATGTTCAACACCGGAAGTATACCCCTCACTGGTGAGATCAGATCATAAACTAATCTCGCTGGAGGTCCTCATCCCGCCCCCACCTGAAATAAAAAAGACCACAGTGAAAAACTTCTCAAAAGCCGACTTCACACTTCTAAAACTAATGTGGTCTCCTTTAAGGCCCCTGAGCCAGTGGTAAACATTACTCAAACCGCTGAATCACTTACAAATGCCTTCTACCAGCACCTACAGGACTGCATGGATCAGGCAATCCCAAACAAAACTAAGACTCTTTGTACCAAAGGCAAGCGTCCAGTCTGGTGGACCCCAGCCATAAACAAGCTCTAGAACAAAAGGAGGAAGCTACTACAAGATAGAGCAAAATCCTTGAAAGGTAAGACACCTTTGATCATTATAAGTAAAAAACTAAGAGCTCTCATAAAATCATCCAAGGCAAATTTTGAGAGAAAAATCGCCAAGGACTCAAAAGACAATCATAAGGCCTTCTTTAGCTATGTTAGAAACCTAGGAGGAAACTTCCAGATATGCTCAGAATTAGTTCAAAATGATGTGAAGATTACTGAACCTACACACATTGCCAACATACTGGCTGACAGGTTCAGTGCAAACTTCTCCCCCCCAAAAGGAGAGATATCTATACCAGAGGATTGTAGCCCCCCAAACATCTCCAACACCCAGGTGAGAACTGCTCTCTCCAAAGCAAAAAACACAGCATCCATGGGACCGGATGGTGTCCCCGGCTGTGTGCTCCAGGAACTCAATGAGGAATTAAACCCGCAGTTAGGACAGCTGTTTAATCTTAGCCTCACCTCAGGATACGCACTCCAAGGAGTGGCGCACGGCGACTGTGGTCCCACTTCACAAGGGCGGTGCCTCCACCGACTCTGGAAATTACCGTCCCATTAGCTTGACAAGCCTTATCTGCAAAGCCATGGAGAGGATCATAATGGAACTCATAAATAAAGACATAGGGAACTTGCAGACTTTGGATCCAACCCAGTTTGGCTTTGTCAAAGGCAGATCATGCCTTTTAAACTTGGTTGACTTTTTCGAGACAGTCACCAAGGCCATTGATGAGGGAAAGGCAGTCCATACAGCCTACCTTGACCTGGCAAAGGCCTTCACACAATACCCCACTCAGGTATCATCGAAAAACTCATCAGCTTGAATGTAAACCCATACATCACAAGATGGGTTGCAAACTGGCTAAGTGACAGAACCCACAGGGTCAGAGTTGCTGGAGCCATGTCAGACTCAAAGCCTGTCACAAGTGGTGTCCCACAGGGATCAGTCCTGGGTCCACTCTTGTTCGGCATCTACTTTTCTGAAGTACAAGCAAACACAGGAGGGTTATGGCTGACAAAGTTTGCAGATGACTGCAAACTGGGCCATAGTCGAAAACACATCTGACACAGATATCCTTCAGAAGGGCCTCACAGAAACGGATAACTGGTGCCAGAGCCATGGCCTAAAGTTAAATGCCAAGAAATGCATAGTCATACCCTTCGGGAGAAACAAGGTTACCCCTAGCTACCATATAGGCGGCAATCCACTGAGCACAGAAGAAGTCATCAGGGATCTGGGGACCCAGGTTGACAGTAGCCTTCGCTTGACACTCATGTTGCTAAAGTAGTTAGGAAAACCTTCTACATTGCCCACCTGATCATGAAGGGATTCACATCTAGATCAAGGGAGGTCATCGTCCCCCTGTACTCATCACTCATTAGATCTATGATTGAGTACAATGCCCCATTCGGAATGTATCTGACCCGACACCTGCAGCAGCTGGAAAGGCCCCAAAAGTTCCTCACCAAAAGGATAAAGGGTCTCAAAAATATGTCTTATGCTGCTCGACTGAAAGAACTCCAGCTCTATTCAGTCTCATACCACTTGCTCAGAGGAGACCTGTGCCTGACATATAAGGCCATGTCAAACCCTGATTTGATGAATATGCTTCACCTCAAAACATCTAGATCCCTCAGAACCACAAGGGAGGGAGACTTAAACCTTGACACGGTTATTAATAGAACGTGCTGGAGGGACAGATTCATCACCCAGAGACTCCCTATGCTGTGGAACAAAATCCAGGTACATGTGAGGCAGAGCACCTCGCTGGCCTTGTTCAAGAGGAATCTTGACCAATGGATGGGGGTTCGCAGATATACCCCAGGGATTACTTCAGTGTCACTGCTTGACAGAGGCACAGCAAAATAATAGGCATAGTTTTATTCAAACTAAAGGGGTGGCGAAAGCCAAATAACTATGGGCTAGGCTTATAAATGCCCTTGGGCAGATAGCCTAGTACGAACCTATGAACCTATGAACCTATAAGTAGTACAGTGCACAGAGTTGGTACTGATATCATGCAGAGAGTGGGTAGTAATATACTACAAAGAGTGGGAATCAGTAATGTGCACAGACGGGTTAGTAGAACAGTGCACAGAATAGGTAGTAATATGGTACACAGAGTGGGTAGTAGTACTATGCAGATAGTGGTTAGTAGAATAATGACGTGAGTGGGTAGTAATGCACAATGGGGTAGTAGATGTATAAGAATCAAAGGCAAGGAAGTAAAAGGACTGAAGCAAAAGTGAAAAACTGGTTGCAGTACACAGAGACCTATATGAATGAGATTCAGAATGACAGGCAGGTGGTATTCATTACCCTTTCTCATAAAACTTTCCATCAAGTTTCCTTCTAAAAGCAGCACTGACCCTTAATATAATGGCAGTCATTAAGCTCATATCCAAATGCTAACCAAGGTGATGGTATCAAATAAAGATTAACTGATTGCTACATAAAGTCAAAACAGCCAACAACTTTGGTGTTTACTCTTAAGAAAATAATCAGGCAATTACTAGAACACGTATCCTGCTGGGTAAATATATGGTATCCAGTCATGCTAAGTAGAACTGTGCAGCCATGATGTCTCATGAGAGGTTAATCATGGTATGGTATGCATTTTTTATTCTGTTCTGAAATATGGGCCACCTAGACATAGCAGGACCTTAGGAGTTTTGCTTATGGTGCATCAAGACACAAACGAATCTGTTAAAGTTTGAACTGCAGCCGTTCTTTTGGTGGCTCTTGATAATGGTGATGGCAATGAGTTCTGAGAACCTGGTTTCTTAATTTTCCATACATCCTATTTTAGTTCTACCACAACTACTATTGCAGAACTAGACATAGTGATAATTTGCAGTAAACAAGACTTACCTTAACTTAAATATTATACATACATAAAAAAACGAGGAATTTGGTTAACATTTATCTTTTTGAATGTATAACTAGCTGTCATAGCATCAGTGCAATACTATTACCAATGACCACAAGACAGGAAGATTTTTCCACTATTTTGGCCCCCCACAACCCACTGATCATCCCTCTCCCAAGAAGCCATCATTAAGGCAGCCATTGGGGAGGTTTGATTTTTCCTGATTACAGCCTACTCCTTGTGCCCTGTCAGACAACAAGGGGGTGAGAGATGCAAGGAGCATCAGTGTTGCACCAACCCTAACTATTTCATCAAGATGCCCCTGCCACTCACAGGAGGTACCATTTTGGTGGCTCTTCCAGTCTCCACCAGGGAACTCATATTAATCAAAACCAGGCTGCCTAGGCCATAGTCAGGGGTTCAACCCCTATGGCATCAGGTCAGAAACCAAACAGGACAAATGTTTCTTCTATGAATAAGTCTGCATTACTTTTCACTTACAGTCATGAAAACAAAATAATCACATTGTACATCATATCAGTTAAAGATTCAACATAACACAGTTGCTTTTAAGGAAGGAACATCCTTTCAAATGCCATTCTACATTATTTCTTAGACTGTGCACAGAGCCAGTCAAGTGCAACTTCCAGAGAGGAATTACCAGAGTCTTCAAGCCTTGTGTATATAACCTCATCACAGTGGAAATGAAGAGAGATTGGCTTTCACCCACAGTTTACAGCTTATCAGACTTTTTGTTTACATCTCAAATTGCAGTGTAAGTGCTTTCAGTCTGTGCATCTATTAGTGAAAAGCCAATCTGACCTTCATCACACTTCTCTATCTGCCATTCACTAATCTGGATGTACTGTATTTTACCAGAATAAGGGATGATTTGTGTGAGCTACATTTCGATATTCTAGTTACTATTTTAAAAGACCATTAATGCAAAACAAAATTGGATTTATTTTTGAGAAATATATTATTACAAAATATCTAGATGAACTTGCTCATAGAAGGCTACCAGTCTGCAGATTACTGCAAGACTAGCCAACAACCAGAGGTTCTAATCAATGCCTGTACCTTGTATATATATATATATATATATATATATATATATATATATATATATATATATATATAGATATATAGTTAAGACCTTAATCATTATAGCAGTTCTCCTCTTGCTATTGAAGAGTTTGTAGAGGACTGTTTACAGGTGATTGCTAGGCTAACAACCATTTGGAAAGAACTATTTACAGGTGATTATTAGGCTAACAGTCCCAGGAGCCCTTTAAGTGCAAGTATGCTTCCTAAGGGTGAGATACAAACCCTATACCTTGTGTTTGTAAAGTAATCATTATGTCACCCCTAATCTTGCATCATTTGTCTGAACACAAAAAAATGACAGCAGCACGACATTGTCTCTATAGCAGAGTAGTTCTGCCACATGGAGTTACCCAGTAAGGATGAAAGCAGTTTCAAAACAGAACATTATACCATTCTGTCAACTGTAATAGACTTAACAAGGAGTAAATATTGTACCTTACTTTTTGTGACCTGCAAATCAGGTAGTATGAAATCCATATGGCATTGTGAGCCTTGAACCATGTTTGTCATTTTACTATGCAATAATCAGTAGTTTGCCTAACTAAAATACATCTTAAAAGTCTGGAAACCACCAGAGAGTGACTGCCATTATTTGTCTAATAAAGGGTGTGGTATATGAACTTCACTAGGGCAGTATAAAGGTCAAGATGCAACATAAATCCAAATTATATATCTGAACATATCTGACAACACTCTGTTTTGATCTAGGTGTGCAATAACCTGGTTTTATAGTACCTGAAACAGAATGTTAGTTTTTTTCCTATGTTCAATCAAATCAGTTTTCTATGAGGAAACTTTTAGAAATGGATATATACTGAAAAAAAACATGCCTCGAAGGCAAAATAAAATAAGCATTTTTGCAGAAAAGACAGGCCTCCCTCCATTCTCCATGTGGAAGGCTTTGCCCTACTCCCTTGTTTAGATAACTCAACAGCTGTACAAGAATGGTGAAAAGAAAAAAAAGCAGTGCACACTACCCAGTGCTCTGACACAGTCAGTATCATCCTAATATCACTACAACAACCAAATACATCATCATAACTCAAAGTAAAAGCAGATATTAGTAAAATAAAATGGAAGCAAAACAAATCCCATTACTGCAACATAAAACTAGCAAACATTTATTATTTCAGATTTGTCCAAACTAATTACTGAAACTCTGAAACTAAGAAAACACCATTAACTTCAAAAACCAAATATCACACTGAAATTACCAATAAAAGCACAAAAATAGAATTCAACCAAAAATGCAGTTCATAAACTCAATCAAAAAGTGAAGAAGACAACTTTTAATAAAACCCCCCCCCCCCCAAAAAAAAGCATACAACACATTCAATATACAAAATTCAAAGAAACTATACAGAATAAAAAACATCGTGAGTGCATGTAGGATAACAGAATTTTAGATAGAGGACTTGGAATGTAACTACAGATATGTACTGTGAGAGCCTGTTCTCAACTTACTTTATGGCGGTCACTACCCTAGAATATTGCCATGGCTAAAGAATGTAGCCCTGTTTGAGATGATTTATCAAGCATATTATAAGGTCTGCTACAATGTTATCAACAATGTTAATTACATTTAGGGTGTTTCTTTTTTTTATTTGTATTTATTCTTTGTTGACTGACTTAGTCCCACACAGCTAGCTGACACTTTTCAGATGAGACCTGTGGTGGTATTTATTATACTGACCAGGGGAAACAGGGCAGTGGGGAAATTCTCTTACTCTTACATAAAAGTACCACAGGAGCTTTTGCATCCACTTGAGCAACAATCTACTCCAGAAGATCATGGGACTTCAGTCAACATTTAATTTTAAGAACTTCACGCTTAGGAGTGTGGTATCCCCTAATGCTGCACTACAGTGACAGTAACAGAAAAATGATCTAATGATTAGGTAGGAATAGAATCCACAATCTTCTTGCCTTGCAACATTTCCCTTACAGCAAAGAGAAGCTATGGAAGTAGTTGGCCTCAGTTTTTCCCATCCAGTTCACAACACAGACTTTAAAGTTTTGTAAAGGGCTCAACTTGCCCATCTGGTTGAGGGTAGTATACATGTCTTTAAATGCTTTATTCAAAAAAATTTAAAACACATACTTCAATGCCTGAACATGGTGTGAAAACAAATGATCCCAGAAAAAAAAGCAAAAAATGGAAACACAGATTAGTCCCAAGACTTGCTTTTGTCTTTTTTAATGTAACACTTCATCAGAAAAATAAAAGATGACGTGATTATTTTTATGAACAAACATACAATCACATAATCAGAACTAAACAATCAAAATAAAGAGTCCAAAATAAAAAAAATCCTGTTTCAAGGATTTCAAGTATGGCAGCTTTTTTTTAAATCACATTGAATTAATTACATCCGAACGACGCCTCCAGGTGGATCTGCAATTAACTCCTACTGATGCCTCCAGGTGTTGAATATTGCTCGTTCATATTTGCATTAATAATTCCAAAACCATGCTATGTACAAGGTTTTAAAAATATTTAATCCTAAAGCTTACATATGGCAAACTCAACTGCATTAATATTTGACCTCTGTCTTGTGCAGGTACAAATATATTAACTGTTGTTTTTATGATATGAATTTATATAGATATAATTTTCACGTTTCTAAATATCTCAACAACTAAGTAACACAGACAGAACTCCTTAGCCTCATATGGAAGCTCTCAGCTAGATGAATAAAATGCTGCTGACAGTATGTGTATAAGTTGAGTGGTTGCTGAGATATTGTAAGTTGTTTACAAAGTATTGCAAATGAAATAGTTACTGGGCCGGATTCACGAAGGCTTGCACGGAGTCTAAGAGTAGAGTAAGACTCCATCCAGCCAACATGTCTGCCGAGCGATCCAGGAACAGCTGGCAGGGGCGTGCAAGAGAGCTCCTAAAACGACTCTTGCACGGACAGTGTTAGTATATGCAAGTTACCTCATTTTCTGCTGAAAGCTATGCAAATGAGGTAAAATTTGCGATCCAGGAAACACTAACCTGTCCGAGTAAGAGTAGTGTTATTTGCAGAAATGTACTCGGTTGGCAACTGAGTACCATTCTGTAAATAGCAAAAAGGAGCTATGACAGCTCCAAATAAAGGATGCATCCAGTTGAGGAAGCAATGGTCAAATATATGGCCATTGGTATTTTTACCCATTGCAAAATAATAAAAAGATAATTTTCTTTTCCTCGATCTCCGATGTTTAAGCGTAGCGCAGCACCGCGCAAACATGCGGCGCTCTAAAAATACTAAAAACAAAAAATAAAGGCCACAAATAGGTATATTATTCACAATATTCATCTGCCATACAGGTGAATGGCAGGCTGAAGACAACATGGCTACTGAGTAGTGGTTGCTAAGGGGGGAAACTCAGTCTGAGAGATGTAACCAAGCATTAGTAGGCAATCCTATGCAAATGAGTATAAGGATAGTGAATCCCAAATTACCCTGCCATGTGAAGCATGTCCCTAGAGTGTAAGAGTAGGATTAGGGGAGTAACAGAGTAGAAGATAGGTGACATCATGAAGGGGTATGTATCAAAAAGGCTTTAAGCTTATTGGAGCAGAGTGGCATGTGTTTGCTGTGAGTTACTCAGGACTGGAAGAAGCGTGTCTACAGTTGTCTAAGCTGAAACCCAGAAACTGAAGGTGTACGCTGTGGCTATCGCTGAAGTTTCTTGCAAAGCTGCTTACACTGTGTGCGCGCCTGTAAACCCGTCTAAGCATGTTTGCGTGTGTGTGCGCCCGTGTAAGCCTGTATAAGGCTGTCTAAGCCTGTATGCATGAATGTGCACCCGCCTAACCCTGTGTAAGCCTGTGTAAGCCTGTGTGCACGCGTGTGTGCTCGTGTGCACGTGTTTGCACTTGTCTGCGCGGCACTGCCCCCTGTGGAAACAGAAATGGGAAAAGGAAGGAAAGGAAGTAGTAGGAAGTTAACCAAGGAGAACTAGCAGAGCTGCCAGGTGAAATCAATCAGAATCAGCCAATTACACAGGCAGTACACTAGCCCAGCCCAGCCCAGCACTTAAAACTCTGCAAACAACATTCCCCCATGTTTTTTCTCAGAAACACTGCAACACTGCAGTCTACAAAGAGAAGTGAAAACTTAAAAAGCCTAACTGAGACAAAAAAATGTTAGGGGCTGCCATTGCTATTATAAGTTTACATGTGCAAGATGCTGATAGTGGTGCCATTGTGAATGCTGCTGAGCAACCCACAGTGACTAGACGGAGAAGAGTGTACAGACCCAGGGTAACCTACCAGGGGCTACATGAGCTGGAGATAGTGGAGTGCTACAGAGTGGAGAGAGAGAGAGCTCCTGCAGCAAATTGTTGAGCTGTGCAGGCCATGCCTCACACACAGAACCAACAGAGGGGAATCCATCCCAGTGGAAACCAAGGTATGTGTTGGCCTAAGAATACTAGCAACAGGTACCTTCCAGAGACCAACTGGTGATGTGATGGGGATTTCACAGGCATCAGCATCCAGGGTACTGCAACAGTTCCTGAATGCCATGTCAGCACATGTTGGTGATCATGTACATTTCCCCAATTCCTGTGAGGTATTGGCCAGCAACATGCGTCTCTTCCATCAAATAGCGGAATACCCTGAGGTAGTGGGTGCAATTAACTGCACGCACATACACATCAAAGCACCAGCCGGTGAGTGGGGTAGGGCCTACATCAACCACAAGGGCTTCCACTCCATCAACTGCCAGATCGTGTGTGATGCCCAGGGTATAATACTGAATGTGTGTGCTGACTGCCCTGGAAGCTACCATGATTCCCATATCTGGCATCTGTCGCAGCTGTACCAGACATTTGCCAATGGGGACATCCCTGACGGTCACCTTGAGGGGGATGCTGGATACGCACTGGAGCCATGGCTGATGACACCCATCAGAAATGCACACACACCTGAACAAGAACTCCATAATGAGGCACACACACAAACACAAAATGTAATCGAGCATGTGTTTGGGATGCTCAAGTCATGGTTCCGTTGCCTGGACACATCTGGTGGAGCCTTGCAGTACTCACCAACTACATGTACCCAAATTGTCATGGTATATGCCATGCTACACAATATGATCCTGTGAAAACAGCTGCAGCAGGAACAGCATGGGGCAGGGCCAAACAGCCCCCCACCATTGCCAAGGCCTGCACAGGCACAGCATGACTCAGAGGAGGAACAACCTGAGCCTGCCCCAGTAGGCAGAAGGAGGTGTGCCCAGTATGCCTTGGCAAAGAGACAATGCATAGCACATACACTGGCTCAGTAGGAACCCTGGAAATGATACCTCCCTCTGACTCGCACAGAAAATAATAGGGATGCCTAACTTGACACTACCTGTTTCCAAACATGTATAGGGAGTGTAGTATGTGCATCCAACATAGGCAGCCCTGCAGCACCACCTGAGGCATGATCGCCATGTTTTAAGCAATATAAAGCAGTGCTAAGCAGCTTTTACCAATGTCTAGTATATGTAAACAAAATAGCTTGTGCCAACTAGCGCAATGTAGGGCAACGTTGAGCAATGTTGGGCAAGGTCAGTTAAACATGCTCATATCTGCTTTACGGTTCCTTAAGCAGTCTGGTCTGCCCAGCATGAAAATAAAAAGCAATGACAGGGCTTGAACCCAGGAAACTGTGCACTATAGTCACAGTACTGAACTAATAAGCCATGATAGCATTACAGTGGCACAGACACAGCAGGACAATTGTACACAAATGCAAACACAAAGAAATGCAGTATCATGCCCCTAAAGAGGAAAATGGGTAACCTCCCCCACACGCCTATGCAGACAGAGAACATCAGGCTAGGCGGTGTGATGTGGGTTGTATAGACTATGAAGTCGCAGTGTAATATACGTGACACTGGACACTAACATCTGTAGTACAGTAGTATGCCTCAAGCCACCACGATAGACAACAGTACAGATTGAAATGGTGTCCTGTACATAGCAATGCAGGCATAGCAAATGTGTATATATAAGTGTCAGGTGAAACCCACATCCTATGTACACCCACAGTAACAATCAAGTGTGCCCCCAGGTAGAAATGTACAAAGAATAGCTGTCCCCCCTGTATGTAGCAATGTTGATAAGTCTATGCAAAGTGTTGCATGGAAGCCCTGCAGGCACATCATGATCCCTGTTGATCTATGACAGAAAGGTGAGCCCTGCTGTATAAATACAACTTGATTTGCCGTACACATATAGTATAAATGTCTATACTGGGCGTGCTCACACACTCCAACAAATGTAGTGGATTCCATTCAGCATCACACTGAAAGGTCATACTGGGCATGCTCACACACTTAGGCTAAATACGGATGTGATAATAAGGGATCTATGGACAAATGTGGATAGTCATCTCTACTTCCAGAAACACATTCACAAAGTGGTTGGAAATTCATGCTATGTGTTCACACAAACTGCCAAGGTCTGTGCATGTAGGTCAAAGGAGGTTCCCAGTACTCAGCAGTCATCAGACCTGTCAGAGAGTACCACAACACACATGGGATGAATCTGACTAGGCATGTTCAGCAGCTAGAAAGACCAATGAAGTACCTTAATAAGAGTATTACTGGCCTCAAATAGTTGCCCCATGCAACAAGACTGAATGTAACCCAATCTGTACTATGTTGCATACTGTCTACGCAGGAGATCTCTGCCCAACAGACAGGTTCATGTCATGGTTATACTCAGATCTGTTCTGAGTTACAGCTCAATGGCAGTAAATGTACAGAGCCAACTGATATTGCCGACATCCTGGCAGATAGGATCACTGTTAACTTTACCCCCTCCCACCCATGAAAGAGCACATCTCTATAATGGAAGACTGCTAAGTTGCTGTCATCATGGCCGCACAGGTAATAAACACTCTCCAAAGCCAGTATCACAGCAACCATGGGACCAGATAACTTCCCAGGCTGTGTAGTATCTACCATCCTGAAGTAGACATTAACATGGCAGGTCTGTGGCTGCATAAGTTTCCAGAGGACTGCAAACCAGGAGCCATAATTGTAAACACAAAAGATGTGGACATCCTACAAAAGGGCCTCACTGAGACAGATGGCTGTTGTCAAAGCCATGGGCTGTAGCTCAATGCCAAAAGGTGCATTGTCATCCCCTTTGTTAAAAACTCTGTAGCCAAGAACTACAACAGAGGTGGTAGTATACCTCACACTGAAAGTGTGACAAGAGACCTTGGGTCACAGGTGGACAGTGGATACAACTGTGATAATCACATTCCCACAGTAGTCAGGAAACCCTCCTATGTGGCACACCTCATCACAAAATGTGTCTCATGCAGAATAGAAGAGGACAACGTTGCCCTCTACTCATCACTCACTAGAACTATAATAGAGTACAACGCCACTGTTGCTATGTACCTCACAAGACAACTACAACAACTGGAAAGCCAGCAGCAATACCACACAAAGAGCATTAGCAGCCTGAAATACATGCCATACACAGACCATCTCAAAATGCTCCATCCGTACTCCCATGCATATCACCTACTCAGAGGTGTTCACTTCCTAACATACAAAGCTATGTCAAACACAGAGCTGTTGGTTATGCCCCACGTAAAACACTCACAATCCCTCTGACCTTTGGACCCAAAACCATGACTGAAATACAAAAGGAAGGGGTGTACCCATTTACCTTATGGATACCCACACCTGCAGGTTAGTGGCACAGCATGAGGCCTTGGAGACCATGCAAGTGCAACTAACATTGGCCAAAGCTGCCCATCAGATTGTAGCCTGCTACAGATCACGTACCTTGTCTCAGGAACCACACCCAGTATTCAGGAGAACAGTGGAAAGTATAAAGGTCCTACCAAACACCATTATATGAGGAGATTACAACTACCCAAACATTGAGTGGTGGAATTGCTCATGTACAACGTCCCTCGGCCAATGTTTCCTAGAATTGAAAAACCCTAACACCCTGGAACAGCTGGTCACCATGCCCACTACAGGTGACAACATACTGGACATGATCATCACCAACATGGGGTACCAGTGTTCCACTACAGAGATAAACCCCTTGCTGGTAATATCAGATCATGAAGTAATCACACTGGACATCCACATCCGGCCCCCCCACCCAGTCAATGAAACCACTGTGAAGACATTTGCAAAAGCAAACTGCACACTTCCCAAGACCAAAGTGGAACGTTCCAAAGCCCTCTTGCTATAGGATAATGGTATACAATCTGCAGAATCATTTACAAGTGCATCCTATGAGCATCTACAGGGATGCATGGAATGAGACATCACAAATAAAACCAAGATGCACTCCTCCAAAAATAGGACAACAATCAGGTGGTTGTTGCCCATAAATAAGCTAGAGAACAGAAGGAGGAAACGAACACATGATAGAGCCAACTTCACTAAAGGAAAGGCATCACTGATCATTATTAGGAAGAAACAATGATCACTCATAAAATAATCCAAGGACAGTTTCTAAAGACAAATAGCCAAGGAATGTAAGAATAACAACCACAAAGCCTTCGGTAGCTATACCAGGCATGTAGGTGTCAACTTCCAAATATGCTGTCAGCTACTGGAAAAAGGAATGTAATACACCAAACCAACTTTCATTGCCCACATCCAGGGAGACAAGTTCAGTGTAAACTCCCCCCCATCACCCCCCAAAAGGGCTTGTGTCCATCACAGAAGGATGCAGAGCCCCAGACATCATGAACATGCAGGTAAACACAGCCCTCACCAAAGCTAAGAACACAGCATCAATGTGACTGGATGGTGTCCCAGGCTGAGTCGTACACTAGGCCCATGAGGAACTAGACCCTCACCTACATTCACTATCCAGATACAAGTGTAACACAGGCTATGTACCCAAAGAATGGCATACACAAACAGTCATCCAGCTCCACAAAGTTGGTGCCACAGCAGAACATGGACACCATTGCCCAATATGTCTACTCAGCCTGGTCTACAGAGCTATTGAGCAAATTGTCATGGAACCCATGAACAGAGACATTGGAGACCTCCAGACACTGGACTCTCCACAACTTTGCCTTGTTAAAGTCAGATCCTGGCTCCTAAACCTCTTTGACTTATTTCAAACAATTACCAAGGACATAGATGGAGGTGAAAGTAGTCCACACAGCCCACCCAGACCTCATGAAGGACTTTCCACACCATACCACACTCTGTCATCATGGACAAGCGTACCAGCTGGAACATTAACAGCTATGTCACAGGATGGGTGTCCAGGTGGCTCACAGATCAAACACTCATGTTCAGAGTTGCTGGTGCCATGTCCAACTCTAAGCCAGTCACAAATGGCATCCCACAGGTCTTGGTCCTGGGACCACACCTGTTCAGTGGATACTGCTCAGAGGTACAGGCAAGCATGGGAGGTGTATGGCTGAACAGGTATGCAGATGAATGGTAACTGTGGTCCATAATCAACTGTATGGCTAACACAGACATCCTCCAGAAGTGTCTTACAGAGACAGATACCTGGTGTCAAAACAATGCTCTCAAGCTGAATGCCAAAGAATGCATAGTCATCCCATTTGGGTACAACAAAGTGCACACAAATGACCACATAGGTGGTAATCCAGTATGTACGGAGAAAGTCATCATGGCCCTGGGGACACAGGTAGATAGTAAACTCCCCTTTGATGATGACATGGCCAAAATGTTTAGACATTCCTTCAATGTAGCCCACCTAATGTCACCTAATGTAACCCACTTTGTATAGTCTGATGATGTCACCATCCTACAAATAAACCTGTGGAAAGGGTAACTCACAGTAATGTGTATAGTTCAGTGTGTAAATGCGTACCTCTGTAGTATCATAAAGTAGTTAGGTAGTGGTTTGAATCCTGCACTTGACAACTTTGTGTGTGGTCTCCTTGCGAAGGAGCAAATGTTTTGGAGAGTAGTAAAACACCTTAAAAGTGTAAAACCAATCTTTGTCAAGTCTGATGATGTCACCATCCTACATATATACCTGTGGAAAAGAGACCCCCCCCCCCAGTAATGGGTATAGCATGTCGTGTTAATGCATACTCCTCTAGTATCATGAAGTAGTTAGATAGGGGTTTAAATCCTGCACTTGACAACTGTTTGTGTGTGTTCCCCTTGGGAGGGAGCAACCTTTTAGGAGAGTAGTAAAACACTTTAAGAGTGTTAAACCAATCTTTGTCAAGTCTGATGATGTCACCATCCTACATATATACCTGTGGAAAAGAGAACCCCAGTAATGTGTATAGTGCATTGTGTTAATGCATACTCCTCTAATATCATGAAGTAGCTAGGTAGGGGTTTGAATCCTGCACTTGACATTTCTGTGTGGTCTCCTTGGAAAGGAGCAACCCTCTAGGAGAGTAGTAAAACATCTTAAAGGTGTTAAACCAATCTTTGTCAAGTCTGATGATGTCACCATCCTACATATAAACCTGTGGAAAAGTAAATGACCAGTCATGTGTATAGCACGATGTGTTGATGCGTGCACTTCTAATATCATGATGTAGTTAGGTCAAGGTTTGAATCCTGCACTTGGTGAGTGTGTGTGCTCTATGTGTGTGACAGCGTTGGGGGTTTCGCTTTTACCACCGTATGACATATCAGTAGGCATTGCACATGTGAGGTAGCTGTGAGGCAAATACATATACGTACCTCAATTATTGCATGTGTGGGAACTCTGCTGTATCCAAGTGCACAGTTGTCATCTTTGCCAAACTGTGCTGCTGCTTCACAGACCTTAGGTCACATCTATATGCTTGTGACAAGGCCAGCCACTGCAGTGATGCCTGGCCTAGGTCATCCGTGTCACACACACTCATTATGGTTTCTATTGAATTGTGTGAGTGAGGGTTTATGGCCGAGGTATATGTCAGACCTGTTCAAACGCAGCAGAGTCTGTCAATGATGACTATGCATTGTAGGTGTACAACAACCTTTGTGGACATGCATGCAGGCCCCTTATTGCTTATGTGATCCACCGAGGGATTTCAAAATATCTTAGGGAATGTGATTATCAAAGGAGAGATGACGTAACACTAGATTGCATGTACACATCGGTACCTGTTCATCATGTTGGTGGTTACTACCTATGTGGTACTGTGGGGATACTATGTTCCGTAAAGGTGGATGACTACACTTAGTTTCGCATATAGCTTTACAGCATGGGTTTGACAACAGGTATCTGTCTGTATGATACCCTTGTGGAGGATGTGTGTGTCACCTGGAGAATGCAGTATAGGCCACAGTATGCATTAGCACACGTGGACAGACATATCCCTACTGTGATTGCTTGTACCTAAGAGAGCCATATACCGAACAGGAGTGGTCTCAGTAATGGGTGCAGCTGAATACCACTGGTTACTGGCATAGTATAGTACCTGAAGGATCCAAGTGTTGCTGTGTGTCCAACATCTGTGTATCAGTTGTCAAGACAGCATCTAACGATTGGTTATGGTCAGGCTGTTGAAGTCATGTATACTACCAGAATGCAAAACAATGACAGATAGTAACAGTATCACCCACAGCACAGTGTCAAGCCATGTCATACACAGATGTGTAGTCAGGTTCCCAAATGTGTGTAGTACAATGCATACTGGCCACCAATAGAAACTATGGAGTGTTACTGTGTAATACAGAGCATGTCACCCTGCCCATGTGTCCACTATGCACGTACATGCAGACAGTGCACCTCCACCAATTTCACAACTGTAAACCTGCAAATATGTGCTACACACATCCCACACATACTGTCCACTCTCTAACACATGCTGCCAATACTGCACACATCAGCCAAGTGGCACGTGGCCGGACAATATACAATTGGAACTAACACTGGTGTAAACAACACTACAATGACAATCATAGCTTTAATGCATCATGCCTGCTCAGCTACACCTTCAAGCATATCATTACACTCTACTGCTGACAACATGCTAACATTGCTATACTGCTATAAAGACACCCTGTGCATCAGCACCATGGTAGCCTGTTCCTGCATCGATGTTACAGATGACAGGAGGTGGCACAGGTTTCATCATATGCACAGGGTGTGTTGTTGGTCTGCCAGAGGCCTACAGTGAGCCATCCAATCAACATGTATGTGTGTGTGTGTGTGTGTGTGTGTGTGTGTGTGTGTGTGTGTGTGTGTGTGTGTGTGTGTGTGTGTGTGTGTGTGTGTGTGAGGGGCAAGAATACTGGAATGGGCCAATGTTGATGTAATGTGTGTGGGTATGTGTTAGCCCTAGGTGTCTGGAATATGTGTGTGTGTGTCTGCATGCACACAGTTCCACCATGTGGCTGCCACATACGGGTATTTGTTGGACAGCCACAGACTGTACCTGCGAGGCTTTACAGATCACTGTCTCTGGTCATGGATACGGTACCTGTGCCTTGCAGGGGTGCTACTGACACTATCAGGTATGAAGCCAGACTGGGTACTGTCCCCAGAGGTAGATGGATGTACACTGGACCCATGTCCCTGCTGGGACTGTCCAGAGGCACTTGCACGTGGTCTTCTAGGAAGTTCTATGGACAGCCCACCCCCAACATTGCTGGGGCTGGTACTGGCACTATGGGAGTGGCTGTTGCTTGAGGGACATCCGCGGTGACTGCCAGCTGCTGATGTTGCTGGCATACATCCACATTAATGGCTCAACCGTCCCGCACTGTCCTGACACATGGACATGACATTGCAGAGGATATCTAATGTCTCTCCCCAACGTCTATCGGTGACCTCAGTGTAATTACGGATGGCACCAGATAGGTCATGGATACTGTCTATTACAGCGGCGTTATGTGCCCTCTGTGCCCTCAGTCCCTGTCTGGTGTACTGTTCCATATGTGCCTGTGCCTCCATGACAGCCTGGAACATGCATGAGGTTGTAAGACCTGTGGCACATCTGCCAGCGGCATGATGGGCAGCAGTGCTCCGACGAGAACCCCTGGACATCTGCCTATGTGGTGCCCTGCCAGACATCTGGGTATGGCTGCTGTGTCGGGTTGCATGTGCCATGGATATCACATTGTCCTGTCCAATGCTGACTGTGCACTGTCCCTCTGCTAAGGGCATTGGTGATGGATGTATTGGCAGTATGATTGCGTGCATGGATGGGGTGGACACTTGTGTAGTGTCTATTGGTGGCCCAACGATAGACCCTGGCAAACATACCTGTGCCTCAACACACCTACCATCATTGTCACTATCATACTCAGTGACATCAGTTTCCCTGCTGCATTGAACCAGCCCAAAATCAGCACCTGTGAGAGGGAGACAGGAAACACACTTTACAACCTGTACATGATGTCGGCACACATGCACACATGAACACATGCACACATGCACACATGAACACATGCACACATGCACACAAATACACTCCTCACTAAAACAGAGACACACACACACACACACACACACACACACACACACACACACACACACACCACCAGCAATCCCGAACATACTCAATAGCGTGTGATGTTGGGGTACAGTATCACAAACCAAACATTTATATCAAACGTGACAGCATGCAGGACATGTGTTGCTCAACAGCATGCAGTGTGAGTGTAGACAGCCCTTGCTAATAAAAGTATACATGGTCTTGATGCATGTGTGTTTTGTCCAGTGAAAGGCCTCACCCTGGAACGCAATGTGTACATGGACACAACATTGCTGTGCAGGTATTAAAAGCCCTGCAATGTCCTGCGCACCATCAGTCACAGCTATACATACCATGGCTGGATGTGTATCAGTGTGTCACATAGATATCCATTTCTGATTAGAGCATCTGTGTCTTTAGCAGATAATTGTGGACACAGGTGTAGCACATGCATGCTATGTATACACACAGGATGAGTGGTGCATGTATACCTGATGGCATACCATTGCTCAACATAGCCATTGTACAGTGGTTATTGTGAGTGTAGGACATATTGTGGACATGCCAGTGCCAGCCATGACATGGCATGCAACCACACAACTGCAACATGTTACATCACAAATACACAATGTGTGTCATGTGACCTATACACCCCATAGCATTACATGACATATGTGTGTCACTTTCTACAAATGGTGATTGCTATGCATATTGTGTATAGGTGCATATGTCTGAACACACACAACATTAAGGTGCATAGCAATTCATGATATGTGTAGTACTGTGGCCACTGTAACTGGATGGGGTGTGGTACCATGAGCCATCATCATGCAGCATCAGGTAGTCCCTCAAGGCTACTAATTTATGCCAGACTGGCACATACCATGTGGTACCTGAACTGCAGTACCATGGCTACATTCACCATTTCACGGCCAGTTGTTACATGGGTTTGTGAGGTGCCCAATAGGGGGCATTGCCTAACATGAATGTGTTATGTGTTGAAGAATGTTGCACAGCCACATGTGAGGCATCTACCCCTCAGGTATATTATGTGTGCTGTGTGGATGAGGTTTGGGATACTGTAGTGTGTCCTTACAGCAGGTGTCTGAATATGCCATGTGTAGCATGTTAACGTGTACTGCGTATGACAAAGGTGTGTATGTTGTGTGCATGTGTATCGACTCTGCCTATCCAATGTCCACTACAGTGCTGCCACAATTGTGGGGGATGTTCTGTGTATTTTATGTGTTTTAGGCAGTTACCCACATTACTAGGATGTGCATAGTCTCACAGCAAACATGCACAGCATGCATTATGCATAGGTGTGTTATGTGTACATGGCCTACACCTCACCTATGACATGCACATTTAATTAGCAATATTAAAGGTATAATACACTCACCAGCATGGCTCTGCTGCCTTGCTGTCACACCAGAGGGACCTACAAGGATATCAGACACTTTGTTAGTGGCAACAACTGTGGCATTGCTACTGTGTGTTTGCAATCTTACAGTAGTACAACGGTTGACAGTCACAGGCCTTCAGATTATATTCCTAATTATTAGTATTGCACAACACTAGGCACCACATTGTCTAACTACACAGTACACATCTCACATAAGCATGCTCTACCAATAGAGGTAACAGTATTCTACAGCTATGCCGTGTTACCTGCACGCTCCATGTCAACTTGCTGGGTGGCTCCGGCCTCCATGATGATACATGTTACTTGTTGTGGTTGTTGTTGGCCAGGAGCCACCTGTCTCAGGAGCAGCTCCTCCACTCTGATGAGTGGGGGATGGATGGATACCCCCCACCTGTGGCAAGCTGTTGTCTGTGGATATCAGATGCACACTGCTGGACATGTCTAATTAAATTACTGCAGTGATGGCGTACCTGTTCATATGTCCAGTTATGCATGCCTATGTCATTTACTCTACGGACAAGATCTTGCCACAGCGCAGTCCGCTCATGCTGGTCCTGGCTGGTTCTGGAGCACAGCAGCGCATAGTGCTGCACCAGGCCCGCTGTGATGGCTTCTTCCTCAGCCGTGCTATATGCAGGATTGCGATGGTGGGACATTACCCTGGAAGGCAATGAAACAATATGTGTGAGCAAGTCATGTGGCACACATAACATTCCAAAGTACAGATATAGACTAACTGCCATATATGGCACCCTTTTGGCTGTCAAAAGATACACACTTTCAATACCACATATCAGTTCTCAACCCACAGATGCCTGACAGTGCCTGGCACACTTTATATATCAAACCATGTTCTGCACAGCAACAAGGTTATAACAGTATGTAAGACTATACAACAGTACATGGCACACTGTATGTGACACAATGCACCACCTAGCCACAGGAGGTATTTATCATTCTAATGCATCATGAAATATGCAATCCATTGCAATGATTGTAAAGTCCACTGACAGTATTACCAGTATACCACACTAGTCGTTGATGGCAGACCTCTGCCTAACATATGTGCACATTCATAATATAGGTGGCATACTGCTGTACTAGAATATACATGTTGCTAGATAAGCAGTTATATCCTGTAACACACATATGACTGAGGCCATGGTATAGGCATACCCATACACACAGCAGACATACATAACAGACACAAAGGTATGGCAACCCAGGCGACCTTTACCTGTGTACCTTACAGTATTGTGTGTCAGTAGTTACCAGACCTAATGCCTGAGGTATGTAATCTGTGAGGACTACAGGGTACACACAGTGGTTCCAATACATGTGCACATACACCATACTGTGCTGTTTAGGCATACAGCTTCAGGTAGGACTACAGTTCATACAGGAGTTGGATTCACCAGCAGTAACACCCAATAAGCATACATGTACTGCTTTAGCCTACAATGGGACACTCCAGTCGACAACAAGGGACTACGTCAGACCATATGGCATACTGCTTTTTCTGCCTAGCAATTGCATACACATCTTTTGCTGGGATCACACCTAGGACACATACTACCATGACAGAAACAGTTTCCCACTAAGCTATCACACATATACCGAACTCTGACACATTCACCAACACATTCACCATCACACTCAGTCAACCTCACATATTGATTATTGCAACAAGTACATGTGTGTGTGTATCACTTCATAGGTAGGTAAGAGGCTATTGGCCCTAGGGCCTAAAGAACTCCAGCCATACGCTACCCTGGCCTTCGACACACAGGTAATTACATTTCATGTGGCCCTGTCAAGTAGAGACACTGAGGTGATTGCCTGGGTGTATTCACTATCTCCCATACAATCTCCAGGATTATTTATGGTGACTGCTAATTAGGAGCTTTGTTTGTTATGGATAGTTGGTTTGTTCCAGAGTATGGGATGTCTCTGAGATAGGAACCTATCCCTCCAGCATGTGCTGTTTATTGTGGTCAAAGGGTTTGGGTCCCTACACCATGTAGCTCATATAGATTGTGATCTGTTTACGTGGAGCATGTCCAAAATATCTGGGTTTGACATAGCTTAGTATGTTAGTCAGAGGTCACCTCTGGATAGGCGGTATGCGACACAGTCTAGTTGTGGGTTTGTGGGACGGTCTGCATAGGGCATCTGTTTGACACCGATATTACTCTTTGTGAGGTATGTCTGTGTCCTTTCCACTTGCTGTAGATGTCTTGTGAGGTACATACCACATGGGGCATTGTACTCTATAGTGGGTTTTATATGTGTGGAGTAGAGGGGAACACTGACCTATATTTCCCTGGGTGACACACCTTTTGTGATGACGTGTGCCACGTAGACGGATTACATGACTAGTGTGGCACTGTGACTATCAAAGGGGAGACTACTGTCCACCTGTGTCCCATGGTCTCTTATCACATCTTCGGTGTTAAGTAGACTACCACCTATGTGGTAGTTCATGGGTACTGAGTCTTTGCAAGGAGGGATGCCAATGCAGTGTCAACATTGAGCTTGAGTTCATGGCTTTGTCATCAGGCATCTGTTGCAATAATTATGACCCTGTGTGTGTCTCTCTCTCTCTCTCTATATATATATATATATATATATATATATATATATATATATATATAAATATATATATATATATATATAAATACATATAAACATCCATTGGTGTACATATAGATATACATATAGGCACATATACAGTCCACCTGTCATGGTGGGAATATCAAGTATGGGAAGGTTGTGAGCTATACAGTTATGTCATAACATTGCACAGTGTTGTGCAGAATGCATTGAAGGTGTTCTCAGCCCATGTAGCTCAACCAGGCCTCACTGGCTGCAACACTGCAAACCTGACAAATCATACCCACAGTGTTTAACCACCACATGTCATATACCAGCACTGTATGCTGTCTGGTCTGCCACACACTACCACCTACATAGAAATATGCACATAACAAACTTCAACAACATATATATATATATATATATATATATATATATATATATATATATATATATATATATACACCTTTCACAAACAGTTGCAGTATGTCCCTTGCTCAATGCACATGTACAGATGCGAATATATCTGACATGGACAGATCTCTCCGTATGTGTGTGCCATACACACACAAGGACCACACTGTTGTAAGTCCATGTGCCTCACAGCTGACCTGCTGGGCCTTGCTGCAACATGAACAGGTGTCACATGTGAGCACACAGTAATATTAGAGGGTGTATACATAGCAGTTAATGCTGAATTAACATACTAGCCTGGTACAGCTGTTGCCAATGCTAAGCTACACGTTAATATGACTATCATGCATTTGTTACTCTGTCACATCCATGTTTGCATAACCATATGTGCTACTACCCCAAACAGACATTGTACACACTACTGTACAGAACACAGATAGCATGGATCAGATGTTTGACATTTAATGCTGAACTACGTATGTCACTGTCACATCCCACTGCATACAGCTACACACTCATTTCTCCATGCCAGCAGTTATGCAGGGCATCTGTGCATTGATACGTACTGCTGCCACATATGGATGATTCAAACTATGTAGAGTACTCTTCATAAACATCTACTACATTCCAGTAAATACATAGCTGTTACATAGCTTTCCTTTGTATGTGTTTGTATTTGTTGTCGTATTTCCTGGTATATTTGTTTCACAATATATGTCTTCCTTTCGATATATAATGTACTTTTCTAAATATTTCTTATTTCAATAGCTTTTTCTTTCAAAATATATTTCCTTTCAATATATATATTTTTTCAATATATTTATTTTTCAATATATTTTCTTTCAATATTTTTTTTTCAATATATTTCTTTTTCAATATATTTTTTTCAATATTTTTTTCAATATATTTTTCTTTCAATATATTTTTTTCAGTATATTTTGTCAATATTTTGTTTTTCAATATATGTTTTTTTCAATATATTTTTTCAATATAATTTCTTTTGTCAGTATATTATTTTTTTTCAATATATTCTTTTTGTTATATTTTCTTACATTACATCATTTCTCTCTCTCTCTCTCTCTCTCTCTCCCCCTCCGTACCTGCAATGGAATGATTGCATGTGTGGACAGCAAGTACAGACTGCTTTTATAGGCATCTGCACATGTGCATGTGATGGCCTCTGTACCAATTGGTAGCCACCATTTGGCAATTGCATGCAGCCTGCTGTGTGGTACTTGCAGTACTCACTGTCATAACAACCCAATGCTATAAATTGCTAAGTCAGGTAGGCGTAGCCCTTTCAGAATTCCAAAGTGGGGACCATGCTTGTTTGCTGTGGACACTGTTGTGTAAGTCAGAAGGTTGGTATACTTCTTCTAGCTGTTGCTAAGGGTTTAGCCAGTTGTTTGTATGTTGTACTCAGACCTGAATGTTGCCACTTCCAGTACACAGTTGACAGTGTAGAATTGTACTCACCCCTAGAAATGCTAACACAAGATACATGGGAGTATGGAGTTTCTTTACAACTTATACAATTAGCTGCCATACATATGTAGTTATTGAGATGTTTTCATTTGGCACATGAACTGTTTGGGAACAGCTATACTGTGGATATTAATGTACGCACTTCTGCACTGTTTGTGCTTTTTATTTTGTTGACACCGTTGCGCTCGGAAGCGAGAGCCCTCTCTGACACCAGCCATTGCTGCCTGCAGATGGGAGCTACAACCAGTTATGGTGAGTATTCCCACCTACGGAGCTTAAATATGCCTCATTTCCCGCAATTATTTGTGATTGGCCAGATTTGAAAGTTCTCAGCTGAGTGCACACCTGCTTAGCACTGGGTAAACTTTGATTCATATGTATATGTGTTGACAGTCCATGAACATCAAATGCTGTTGTGGCTTAGTGGATCAGTACTGTGATTATGGTGCACACTATCCTGGGTTCGAGACCTGTCATTGCTTTTTTATTTTACTACTGGCCTGACCAGCAGGGGGTGTGGCTGTATTTAGCCGACTTTGCTCAACTTTGCCCAACGTTGCTCTACGTTTAGCGATGTTGCCCGACATTGAGCTAGTTAGCGCGGTGCGCAGCTTCGTGCAAACATGTTTGGTTTGCACTAGTTGGAGCGATGCGCACCTCCGTGTAAAGCTATTGCGCTAGTTAAACCAGTGCTTAGCTATGGGCACTTATTCTTACATGTGCTTAATACTGGTAAACGTTGCTTAGCAGTACTTCACATTGCTTAAGATAGGTTAGTTATGCATTCATTAGTATGCATGGCCATTTCACTTTCTTATATATATTTAAAATATCATTCACTACTACATAGGCCATTTTGATGCATTTTAATAATATTTAAAAGGTAAATGTCAGGAATTATTTTTATGCACAGATTTCCTACAGAAAATGGAAAGGGGAGTGGTGGGACTCGAACCGGGAATGCCTCCTCTTTGTGCGGAGGCTGTACCAGTACACTATTGCTATTTGGCTTAATTTGCATATAAGTGGTTTATTATCCTCTTTGATGTCTAAACTGCTAACTGTAGCTAAGCAGTGGGCACACTCGTGCACACGCGCGCAAATACGGGCAGCTATATTGTGAATAATAAAAAAAATCATTTTACATTTTAATTCATTTGGACAGGGCTTTTGAATGTGGGGGAGTGTAGTGTTGGGGGTATACACATTTGAGCGGACTCGCTCATATCTGCTGACATTTGCAGATTTAGGCATTTGCAGGGGCGTGGATATTTGGACTGCTCGGCAGTCTGACATGCCCCCTGCACTCCTACACACTCCGTGTTAGCCTGGGAGTTGAGTCAATGCACCCTCATGCATATGCATAATGCGCTGATGTCATACTCTTAGACGGCAGTCTCCGAGTAGGACTTCATTCGTCCTACACGGAGGATTACTGAATCCCCCCCACTGTGTTTACTGTGACTTATACAATTTGGTTTAAGACCTCGATAACAATACTACCATTATAAATATAGTTTGTGCTGAAGAGTTTGTCATTTATAAGTCTTTAGTAACCTCTATGGTTTCAGAGATATGAACATTTGTTTGAAATATGAGGACATAATTTCATTCTGTCAAAAGGCTTAGGCTCCGCCCATTCAAAGTTACAGTGCAAACTTCCTGAGTTCCGTTGGAGTGAACGAGTTAATATTTACTTGCCAATCAACTGTGGATGACTGTTTGCATTTGCTCTTAATTGCCAATGTAGCTCCTTTATTTATTTATTTCCAGTTTGATGACCAGAGAAATCCAATGGGCCTAGTGAGCCTGTTTTCAGTGGAGGCCCGGGGAGAAAAGCTGCACAATACAAAATACAAATAGAAAAGAAGAATGGTTACATAAGAGTAAAAAGAACACAATCAATCAAAAATATCACATTGAAACAATAATAATATCATAAACAATATAGTAATAACCTTGTAAAAAACACCATAACATTGCAAGTCATACAGCAGATATGGTTGCATTTAGATTAATATCAGTAGACAGACAGTTGAAATTCCTAGGTAATATGCAATAATACTGTTGATATAATGGTATTTAATAATAGCAAGGTCAATTTCTTCATACCTACCCAAACGAGTTCTCTCTACATCTCTACACAATTAACTACAAAAAAAAATAAAATTACTTGAAAGGTTTAGAGATAAAAGTGCTTAAAAAGTGTATATATTTTCTGATGTGATGTGGCATATAAGTGCTTATAAATCTCAGTAAGAACTTCCATGTGGTCTCATTACCAAAACCTACTTCAGAAGATATATCTTTCTTTTGGGAACAGAGAATAAAGCTGAACTGTAGTCACAAAGGAGCTGACACCTATGAGCAAAGGTTGTTGCAAATAGCAGTGTTGCTATGATCCACATGTGGGCTGGGAATGAGAAATCTAGTCATTTTCTGATCAGGTGCCATATTTCTAATGAAAGGATCCAAGAAGTTTGAGGTAGACTCAATACTTAATAACTATGGAAAGAAATGCAGACCTAAGATTTTGAAATGCTAATAGTCCACTATCAACTAGAGGAGACACAGTGTTACCATATAAATTCAAGGGCAACACCAAGATGATTACCCAAGTTACACGGTCAAACACACAGTAATATAGCCCAGCTAGTCACTATCATGCTCCCTCTAAGACCATTAGCTGTCAGAAAGAAACATAAAAATTAAAGGCAAGACTTGCTTAGGCAGCTTTCCTGCAACATATACCACCATGCATCCTTAACCTCCAAGGTATTCCTTTACCATAGCTCTAAAAGCAAATCTGTTAACCCTAAGGTCATTCCTCCCCTTTTTGATTAGCTTGCATGATGTTTACAACTCAAGTTTCTTTCTCACACCTGAAGTCTTCAAACTGTTTCACATTACCATCTTGTCTTTTTGTGTCCCTTTCAATGACCTCCTGTAGATGAGAAATCTACTTAACTTTCTCCTCCTTTTCAGGTTCTTTCTGTTTTAGAGGTTTGGTTAATTCATCTTTCTGCTGCTTAAGTGAATTAGCTTCATGGAATAGATCGACGTAAGATGATAACTTCTGTTCATGGTCTTTAACTTTGTTTGCCATTTCTTACAGACTCACCATTAGTAAATCAAGAGTGCATTTCTGAGCCTTAATTTCAATATGATTGCTTATATTCTGTAATGTGGTTGTGGTCTCCAGTTCTTGAATATTTGTTGCAGTTCTTATATTTATTCTCACTCCTGTAATGAATGCTGAGTACCAGCTTTTGCAGACAGGAACCTCCCTAGTTCTTGGACAGCAGGTGTTTATTATCAACAAGCCAGATCTAATTCAGAGGGTACTCATAGCAATATTGAAAGAAAGGGGGATCCTAGATGACTGGAAAATAAGCATTCTAGTAGTGCACAAGAAGAAGGGGGACATTCACAACTGTTGAGAATGTAGAAGTATCAAACTCTTGTCACACTGCATAAAAGTACTGCAGAGGGTGACTGATAAATGAATATACAGAGATGTAGAAAGAAAGATGGGAGATGAGCAATTCACATTCAGATTAGGATGCAGCATAACTGGACAAAGGTTTTCAGCAAGACAGATAGTTAAGAAGAAACTTAAAATGAGGAAAAAGTCCAACTGGGCATTCCTAAACTTGGAAAAAGCATATGACAAATTCCCATGAAAGTTGATTTGGGTAGTCCTACTGTGATGATGTGAGGTAGTGCCAGCTGTTCCAGAGAAAGTAGGGCAGGAGATATGTAACATATGCCATCTTAGCTAGCTGGAGTTCAGTAAATAATTATATGTCATTTCTATATCAAACTGATTTGTACAGATGCTTGTGTTGAAAATATATTTGTAAAGCTGCTTGTGTTAAAAATGTACCAGCAGTGGGTCCTGCTGGACAGAAAAGAAAGACACCTATATGTTAGACTGTATTGTAACTGTTGAAATTAATATTTTGTAACAGAGGATACTGGAAGAGAAGAGGTCAATCTCAGTCCAGCTAACTTTAAAATATAATCTGAAGTTAAATTACCTGGTTTAGGCCATAAAGATTATATTTTACAGTTCTGACTGCAGCCAGAGACAAAATGTCTGTGAAATCCAGTACTTGGAATCTTACTGTATTGTATTTGGGGGTGAACTAATTCCTTCCCTGGAAGGGTGGAAATTTTTGAAATTTCAGTCATTTGGTCTCAGGCAAATGTGTGTCAGTCAATTGGAAGTTAGGGCAAATATATATATATATATATATATATATATATATATATATATATATATATATATATATATATATATATATTGTAGAATTATAAAAAAGTTTTTTTTCAAGAAGATATTTTTAAGTAAAGTTTATAGTAGTCCTTGATGGAATTGTTTAAATATTTAATTGATTGTATGTAACTGGTTAATTAGAAAGCACTAGGTGTATAAATTGGGTTGGATGTAGCTGAATGAATCATTCCCAGAAGGCGAAAAGCCAAGGTACCAGAATAAACTGAATGCTGAAATATATCCTTTGGTATTTGTGGTTCCTATGTTGAAGCCATTTTTGGTGTTTCTTTGTGGTCGGGTGATTACAGAGTGTATATGATGTCTTCCAGCTGGATTAGAGCCTATAGATTTGAAATAATTTAATCTCTTCTCTTGGCTTCTTTCTACTTTACCAGCTAGGCTAACGTTTCTTCATTAACCTTATCCCGAGTCTTGTCCACAGCCTGCTGATGTGTTAGTATTCCTTCATGCATCTTGCCCTGAGTCCTGTGTTCAGTTTTCAGATCTTTACACCAAGTTGTTTGTTCATACAACATGCAGGTCAACTCCCTTTCTCCATTTCTGAATCAGAGTGACTGTATTTTCCTTCTTTTTACACTTTTCTTCCAAATCTTGTACTTGTCTTTAACAAATTTTCCATGTTTGTCTTTCATTTTTTACTTTCACATCACAATAGTGCAGACTCTTTCTTGAGTAGCTCTCTCATGTGCATATCTATATTTTCTCAGTTTCAGCTCACTTTTCCTACTGAGCCGAAGGCTCTTGCTTTTGATGTATGGAACTGACTTCTTTAGTCAATTCACTGTGATGAGCTAAAGAACTTTTTTGTAATCCTTAAGTTTACTCAGTCTCTGGGCTTTAAACCACTCAACACATTTGAAATGGCTTTTATTTTGTGACTTACTTTGGATCAAAAACAGTGCTATTGACAGTCTACAGGTCCTATAGCAACTCATATTTATCATTCTGTAAGTGTGAAATGCCATCCTGAGTATGAGACTGGCTTGTCTTTGTGAAGTGCTAGGACTAGACACGTTTGCTCTTCTTCATATCTATATACAATTTTTACAGCAACTTCTGCTTCCCTCTTTGTCTTTCATATTTGTTCTGGTGTAAAATCTGCCGTTGCTAAATAGGCCCAAAGAAATTTCAGAAGTGTGTGAATTTTCAGTCTCTCTAAGCAAAGTTCAAAAGTACCTGTTAGTACACAACATCTCCACACAAAGTTTACAGGTGCTTGAAGATTCAGAATCATGAATATTCTAAATTTGCTGTATGTGTGAGCGTGGGTGTATATGTGTGGCATGGAAGAACAATTGTGGCAGGACTAGTCACCCAGCAGTGTGAGCATTGACTCTAAATATGGTGACTGTTAGAGTGACACATTGACCCCATTTGCAGGAATGGGAAAAGGGGTTGTGGACTGATGGCTGGATGGATGTCAGCTCAGTGACAGGTCACAGCTGCCTGCATCCTCCACCATATGTGACAAATTATTTCCTTTTTGTCAACAAAGCCATAGAAACAAAATATATTTACTAAATAGAAAAACTTCTGGAATCAAAACAGGATATTGGTCTTCTCTCATAATTCAGTCAAAACAACCAATCATCTTTGCAGTCCAGTGTGTTAACAGTTCTACAAAAGTCTCTTTTCTTACTTGACAGTAGATATCAGTTCTATCCAGTGTATGTAAGCAATCCAACCATAAAATGAAATCACAATGTTTGGGTTGGACGAGGCAAGAACATAGACTTTTTGGATGAGGAAATTCCACAAGGAGCAGTCTGAAATTAATTGTAGTTCAAAACTTATAGTAGCATAAACGCACACTTCCCATCTTCAGGTTAGCAAGAGCTTATTCTCTGTCTCTTAATCTGCCTGCTACAGACACAGAAACTATTCTTGATTCTAAGCTTCACAAGCCAGAAGTATATTTTTCTAGTTTCGAAGTTCCATTGAAACAAAAGCACATTCTTCTTAAGCAGATCCTTTTCCTATTAAACTCAACTCACTTTCTGAAAACAGAGCACTAACACAAACTACAGCAAAAAAAAAAAAAACCTTTTCAGGTACTTATTTCTCTCATATGTCTGAAATGACTCATAGTTCTTGCAAACTTGTATTTTGTGTGTGTGTGTTGGGAGGTATATCCTACTAAGATTTCAGCTAGCTTTTTAGCTTTTCAGCAATATTTGCATTCATCTAGCTTAATCCTTTCAGGGTAAGAGAAAGATTGATAGCTGAATATCATGTTATAATGTGTGTGTGTGTGTGTGTGTGTGTGTGTGTGTGTGTGTGTGTGTATGAAAGATGACTGGATTTTCAGTGAGTGGTCAAAAGTGTGATGTGGGGGAATGATCAGCATTTTGCTGTATGTGGGCAGGTAGTAGTTAAAATGACAGTAGTCAGAAGAGTGTAGTATGTGTTATGGTAGTTATTATGCAGGATTGAGTGATCAATTGCTTGTAGTATTTGTATTTAAGTAAAGCTTATGGTGTGTTTGGTGATGGGGTTCTGGAAGTGTGTATGTACTGGTGGGAGACGGCCCATTTGAGTCATTATGCATTTGATTTGAGAAGAAATCCATGGGTAATGGGACAATCAAATAGAGTGCTTGTATTTGGAGGTATGTTATTTGATATGCTGAGGAATAGCACTAAAACTATACCAGTTTTTTTTCAGAGGTTGCTTTTAGAGAGGGCACACCTTATGAGTCTAAAAGCATTAAGGGCAGAGTCAGGTTAAAATAGCATTGTGCGTTATTTATAGGTTCATAGGTTGAAAGGTAAGTACTAGGTTAGCTGCCATTGTGTGGCATTTTAAGCTTATCCAGCTTCCCTTTTTGTGTTCAAATTAACCTGTCCCATTTGTTTAGAGAATGACCTTACCCATCCCATTGTCAATAATTGTATATTACCCCCTAACGAGAATGACTGGGATCATTGCATAGATTATTTGAGGGGAACCATGCATGGGATAAAGCATTTAGGAGCTACCTCTGTCCATTAGTAATACAGGGGGCAGTCTTGGAGTAGATTTTCTGTTTCCCATCCAAGTTTCACTTGACTATGGAGAGGTATGAACTTTGTTTTATGTGGATGGGGATTCTGTGTTCTGTTTCAGAACAGCAATATCCTCTGCAAGATATACCTGTTCCTTCAAATTATTCTGTTGATATTGCAGATGAGGTTTAGTTCCCTGGACCAAGACTATCTGATGCCATTTGACTTACTGATGTGCAGTAAATCCATCAGTATTGGTTGGAGAATGCCTTGTATACTAGACACAGGTCACCTCCTAACAGTCTGTAGGATACTGAGTATAGTGACATTGCTTTGAGTTGGTCCATGAAGGACATGCTGCTTAGGCCTTGTATCCTTTTAGTAAGGTATCTCTGTGGGCATTGCAGTTGTTGCATGTGTCTGGACAGATGCATGCCAAAGGGGGCATTATATTCAGTGAATGGGCTAATGAGGGCTGAGAAAATGTGGACAATGACATCCCTAGATGAAGAAACAATATCTTTGTTTATAAGGTGAGCAATATACAAAGACTTTCTTACATGAATGGGCACATGTTGGTCAAAAGTTGTCACTGTCCACATAAGTTTTCAAATCCTAAACAACTAAGTCAACTCTTATGGGTGTATTGTCAATGTGGTAGTTCCCTGGGGTAGATGACTTCTCAAAGGATACAATAATGCATTTTATGGCATTTAGTTTCAGTCCATGATTTTGGCACTGGTTATTTATTTGGGAAAAACTTCCTGCAGGATAGCTAAGTCATTTGGGGATTCAATGACTGCTTCTAGCTTGCAGTCATAACTTGGTCAGCGAGAGCCCTTTGCTATTGGTTTTGACTTCAGGAAAAGTAGATGACAAACAGGAGTGGTCCCAGCACAGAACACTGGTGGACTCCACTGGTAGATGTTCTCTTTGTGGAAGTAACTTCCCCTATTTTGATTTTCTACATCCTATCTGTGAACAAATTGCCAATCCAGTGTGTGACACAGGGGTTTATTCCCAGTTTATTTAGCTTTTCTTCTATGCCTAAATTGTATCAAAAGCTTTGGCTAGGTTGAGGTATGTGGTAAATACAATTTTGCCTTCATTAATTTCTTAGGTGATGTTTTCAAAAAATCTACCAGGTTGAGTAAATATGGCCTGCCCTTGATGAATCCAAACTGAGATGGGTCCAGTGTTTGGAGGAACAAACATTAAATGTATTAATTTTATTTATTAATTTTATTTTGAATTTGTTAACTGGGGTAGAGCACTGATTCCAGTGGACCCATTTCAGTCTCAGCCCAGGAAAACACAATAGTTACAAGACATTAAAAACAGAGTGAATGACAAAATGCAATATATACATATATTATATACAAAGTGAATATTATAGCTGCCTTGAGAGAATACAGGCAATAAATGACATTATATACAGGGTGAGTGAAAAAACACAATATATACATAAGTTATATGTATAGTGGAAATCAGAGTTGTCATGCTGAACAAATCTCAGTCAAAAACGGAGTCAGAGCAAAGTGTGTACATGGAAGAAGGGAATGAAAAGGTTATGTTATATGACCAGAGGGATAAGAGTTGCACTTTCCTGGAGTCTTGAAATAAGATAAATAATAGAGCTCTGAAATAAGAGAAGCAACAAGATTTTAGGACCTTTTTAAGACACCAAAAATGAAAATATTGGAAAATGTTAATGGTGAGAGTCAACTATCACACTTACTTCACAGATGTTGCCAGGAGGGAAGACAATATCCAGTTTCATATAGTCTTGTAGCCTGACAAAGTTGTCATTCTAGTAGTAAGAGGGATTATCTGAGAAAGAGGAACAATAGATGATTCTATTCATCAAGTGGGAATTTCTCTTCAAATCAACCAGTATAAAGAGCTTTGTTCTAACACTGGAGCTGACAAGGAGCTTCATTAGCAGCAAACGTGTAACTCGGGAGGAATAGATGCTGGAGATGGAGAGTGTTTTAATTTGACTAATTTTTTGATAGTGCCAGAAGGGAGTAATCCTTAAGTATATTGAGAAGATTTATGTTACCGACCAGAAACTGGAGAGGTTGGAGTGGTAACAGAACTACACCACCTGCACCTGTGAGTATTCTATCAAATTTTCAAATACCATAACTGAACAGAGTAATAGTAATAGATCTCGATTGTTTTCCTGGACAAATTCATTCATCATACCAGTGCTGGCCCATATCTCTTCATATCTCTGCGAGGACAGCTCTCCAAGACCTGCACCAGCTGTAAAGTCCTTGGTTAAACCTCACCACATAGAGCAGTCTTGCTTCATCTCTGCTACAGGATACGTTAAAAAACTTGTAGACTCAGATTGTTCCATTGCTATTTAAGGACTGGGCTGTGCTATGGGGCTATCACACATAAGGCCAAAATCGTTTCTATGCTTGTTTTTTATGATTCATTCTTAATCTCAAACCCCAAAACCAGTATCCTAGGTATTGACAGAAAGTCTACCTACAGACTGTCTCCTATCTCATGGCATGCATCCACCCACAACTGGGTGAACTTAGGACACCATCAGATGTCAAAAGCATAGTCTTCTCTTCCTTTACAACCAACCAGCACCACATTGTTTTATTTGGGTGTTAGTACAGTTCTTCTGAGAGCTAAAAAAACAACATCACTGATTTATGTATGCATGTATGTATATATGTATGTATGTATGTATGTATGTATGCATGTATGTATATATGTATGTATGTATGCATGTATGTATGTATGTATGTATGTATGTATGTATGTATGTATGTATATATGTATATATGTATGTATGTATGTATGCATGTATGTACATATGTATGTATGTATGCATGTATGTATGTATGTATTTATTTATTCTTCATTGACCAGTTTGGCCTCATTAGGCTAGTGGCCAGTTATTTTATTTATTTATTGTTTTTGCTCATTTCCATTTCAGTGCGACTAATCTAGTCTGAGTGGTGAATACTCAGTTTTAAATGTGGATAGTGATAGAGTACAGTACAGTATTGTGTGGTACAGAGGCACAGAGGCAATGGCCATGGACTTGCAACTGACATATCTGTGTAACTTCCATGTCATGGCTTTCTTCCCATGTAAGCAGATCCAGCTATTGACCAGCAACTTAGTCCATTTGGAGGGAGACATACTGATCAATAATGTTATGGAGACATGCAAGCTGAAATGTGAAGAGGAGGAAGAGGACATGATATACTGTTGTTTCTACAGAAAATACTCCATGGATGAAAACCAGATATGATAAGAATAACAAAGCCAGGAATGGCTATTGGTGATAGCTCATGCCGAGTGAAAAAAATGTAAGAGTCATAATAATACTATTTCCCATCCCCCAGCAAAGATGTTGCTCACTGTTCATGACCTGTAGCTATACAAGTTGGTAAAAATCAATTCCTGTAATACGTCATGTGACTTTTTTTCAAAGTTTTATATACAGAATTACATTTTAAGCTATCATCTATCAACAAGTAATGACTGACAGGAAGATGAGGAAATAAGGTGAAAGAGCAAGTGGCTTTGAGTGAAGAAAACCAAATGTTGCATAACGTTAGCAGTATTTCTCTTTTATAAATAAGAAATAAAGGTACACTCTGTGCTATGTGCAGTTCAGGGAAAGGATTTATCAACAGGACCAAGCAAGCTGGCAGCCATCACTGGGAAATGAGTGATAAAAACAAAGCCAGAAAAGCTAAATCATGCAAAAACAGAATTCTGTTTAATTTCCTTCTAATCATCTGGAAAGGTTATGGCAAGCATTTTTTTTAGCCTTCAGATATAGTCACTATAAAATAACTGTTTGGTGCTCAAGAGAAGTATTGTATTATGACTAAAGTGTATAGCAATAACTTCCCTTCCATTTTGATTATTTTGTATTAGACACTTGGCTTGACAATTACAACATCATTCTGATGGACAGAAAAACAGAGACAGGAATCAGAGAAAAGACACAACTGTGATATCCATCCTCAAACCCTTTTCCACATGGGGTTAGGGTGTCACTTTATCAGTGACAGTTATCTTGAGCCAAGGTTTTACACTGCTAGGTGGCTAGCCCTGCTGCAATAGTTCATCATGCATTCACTCCACACACACACTGTCACCTATGGCCAATTTAGAATGTACAGTCCACCTATTGCATGTGTTTGGAATGTGGGAGGAAACAGGAGCACCTGGAGGAAACCCCCATGACTGCAG
Organism: Protopterus annectens; assembly: GCF_019279795.1. NCBI lineage: Eukaryota > Metazoa > Chordata > Ceratodontiformes > Protopteridae > Protopterus > Protopterus annectens. The sequence continues at coordinate 186,166,539 of NC_056727.1, forward strand.
GGAAGACATGCAGACTCTTTACTGAAGGCACCCCAGCCAAGAATCAAACCAGAGAACCTCTTGCTGTGAGGCCACAATGCTAACTGCAGCACCACAGTGGCTTTTAAGTAATATATTGGTATAAAGAAATGACTAACATGTACATAGTGAATATGGTCTATTGTCTCTTTCCAGTGAGCACACACACACACACACACACACACACACACACACACACACAAACACACACACACATCCTGTGAGCATACACACATACACACACACACACACACACACACACACACACACACACACACACACACACACACACACACACACACACACACACACACACACATCATGTGAACATACACACACACACACACACACACACACACACACACACACACACACACACACACACACACACACACACACATCATGTGAGCATACACACACACACACACACACACACACACACACACACACACACACACACACACACTATATTTTTGACACTGTACACAAGTTCATCTAAAAGGAATAAATAAGAATGAATAAAGCCCAGGCAACTCCCTGATAGTCTCTGTGTGTTCCCACTCAAAGCAAGTGACAGAGTAAATGAAGAAAGAAAATTGTCCTTGTTCATTGTAGCAAATACAATATCTACAAAGCTCTCAACAGTCTCTAATTTCACAGAATGGTCTTGATTTTTGGTCTGTTGAAGACTCCAGTCACTAATTACAGACATTTGAGTTTCAGATTTCATATCCTTCAGAAAATATATACTAATGCAATCATGTTATTCTAGCAATCATGTACATTTATGAGAACAAAATGTAAAATCTGTCCTTGATTTTGGATCTTTGTCCCTAATTATTCTTTAGTTTTTATTCTGATTCTTGAGCTAAGAAGATGAAAGTTATAACACAAATTGCTATTAAGTTTGTATATTGCAGCAGAACTAAAAACAGTATGCATTTCTCCCAAAAAAGTGATATTTATTACTGTTTAATTATGTAACAAAAGCACATAAATGAGAAGTGTGAAATGTTACACAAATTCAAAAATGCAGTTATTGCAATGTTTTGCTCTGCTATCTGGGAACTCAATGGAAATACATTTTTGTAATCAAATGTCCCGAAAATGTTCCCTGGAAAAATAGGTAGAAAATGTCAAGTAGATTTAGACACATAGGGCTACACAAATAGGGAGAAAAGCCAAGCCAAAATAGGCTAGGATTCAGTAGCTCAATGTTGAGCAACAAAGTAGCCAAGCTTCAGTGTCTTCAATCAGTAATCCCAGGGATTAAACAGGTGGTCTTAAATTTAGCTAAATAGATTAATATTGAAGTAGTTCCATCATTTACACATTGGCAAAATAGGTGGACACCTAGGTTGCCACTCTGCTAGGGGTGCCTTTCTGCCTTTTATTTCTTTTTTGCATGATTTTTTTAAAGTAAATAAATGTGACAGCAGCAGCATTTGTGCATTTTTTAGCTAATAAATAAGTAAGTAAATAAATAATTAAATAAATAAACAAACAAATAAATAAATAAATAAAGGGCAGAACAGCATCCCTGTTCAAAGCTGCAGTGCCCTGTGGGAGAGGTGTTATGCATCTGGACAGTCAATCTGTGGAGCTTTCAACTCCTTGTCATCACACAATCTACCTGATTTGTGGAACAGCAAGGAGTAGGATGCCAGAGAATACTCAAGGGTAAAGACAAGTAGATAATTCCTGTGGATGGATGAACGCAGCAGCAGCTCACATGAGAATGGGGTACGATTTTTTCTTTAATTCTAACAGGCAGCCAAATACAGGCAGTGCATAAATATATAAGTGGAACAGAGAATCTATCAACAGCCTCAGATTTTGTGGAATATCCCCGAACATGTCTTATATTTGTCATTTGTTCCTTATAAAATGTATGTTTTTTGGTAAATATTTCAGGATTGCAGTTACTAAATAAAGAGGGACATCTGAGCTACAGACTTCATATCCTTCAGAAAATACATGATGTGTAAAATATGTTATTTTATCAAATCTGTAAGTATTTAAGATGAGCAGTATTTACACTATGTCCCAGATTTTGAGCCTCTGTCCCTCCCCACAATACTTTTGGTTTTGTCCCTGATTGTTAACAGAGTGATTTGTTTATTTATTTATTTTAAAAGATGTGAACATCTGAGATTTATATAGACAAATCAGTCGCAATTGTTGAGATTGTTCATGGAAGAAAATGACTAACTGCTGCAGTTTGCTCTTTATTCTGACATTGCAGAATTAATATGATTTGTGTGAAGCAACCTGGAATACTTTAATGTGTGGCTACTGTCTGCATTGAACAAAGTTGAAATTTATCACATGGGCATAATTTTTATCACAATCAGATGTCTGAACTGTGCAAAGAAATAGCTGATACTGCTGACTGGTGGTGGGAGATGTCTGTAGATGAAAGTAACTGACCTACTTGTCATTTGCTTAATTTAGACAGTAATTATCTGGGTTTGCAAAACTAGTGCCCACTTGTATGAAGTTCCTCCAATTTACCTGTAGATAAGTGTTTGTATGTGTGTCTGTGTATATTTTGCCTATCTTGTGATGACCTGACTTGTCAGGCTAGGACCAGTGTCAGCATATGTGTGTGTGCATCTTTACTTCATCTATTTCTTCTCATTTCTTGCAGCTGCTGCCAGCATGAAAGTATCTGACCCTGTTGTCACTTCCTCAGCTTAACAGTTATTTCTCAAAAAAATAAGGGATAAATGCATTACAGAATATCAAGACCTTCAGAATGTCTGAGGGTTGGTGGCCCCCACACGCAAAGGTTATATAGGTGGATTTAGACATAGGGTTAGTAATCACTTCTGCCTTGAACCCCACCTAGTTTAAAACCAGCCCTGCTGATAGGGATGGTGATGCTGTCATTATTTTTTAACATTCTTTCCAAATGTCAGTGGTCACTATATCTTGTGCTGGGCTGGAGACAGTGTGGTCATTATTTCTTTAAATCTCCTTACAAACTTCAAGGAGTGCACAAAGAGTCACTATATCTGGTACAGAAGCAGTGCACTATCACTACAAGCAACAAGTTGGAAATACTGTAATCATTTTAATCAAACATATGATGCATATGCAATTGGCTGCCTTTTGGGGAGTGTAAATAAGCATGCTGTTTATATATGTCTGGCAGGCAATATGCCAAATTGTATTGTTTTCTTTCAGTTTTGTCTCAGTTTGACATCAGAATGGTACAAAGAAGGAGGATCTCTTCTAAATATTATGATAGTCTGGTTTTCATAGGTAGTGTCAATATGTGTATTTGTGTGTAAAAATATATCACCAATTTTTATCTGTGAATGCACACTATTGCTGGGGACAAACATAACTCTTCTGGGCAGAAGTGTAAAAAAAGAAGAGTTGGCAAGTCATTATCTTTCAAAAATAATGTATAAAATGCATCACAGAATACACAGATCTCCAGAACATTTTGGAGCATGGAGGCTTTCACATGTCAGACTGTATACGTAGATTTTTGACACAGGCTTAGCAGTGGCCTGTGCTTAATGGCTGTTTCTCCAAAATTACCATAAAACATTGTTCAAGCATGCCAGTGTGGATACTTTGTTGTTCATTACTTTTATGATGATCATAGAGATTTGGATTTCATTTTAAACTTTTATTTAAAATTTTACTGCAAAAATACTGGCAGCCTTGCCAAACAAAACCATGCACTCTCACACTGAAAACAGTTGTATCATTAGCAACAGTAAACCTCTCTTCACTTGAAACTCACCTTAATTGACAAATACATCTGACAATCCATTAAACTGCAAGAAAAACGTGAGGATTCATAGTGAGATAGCCAATAATGATGTATTAATTAGCACCTATATGAAGGGTGCATGAGTTCAAAAGACAAATGCTAACAGCCTGGGACAGCCCACTGGAAGCAAGCGCCCCTTTTTAGGAGCAGCCCAGCACTGTCTGATGAATTGACTTGGTCAGAGTCACACAGAAGACAAATGAATGGGACAGCCCACTGGAAGCAAGCGCCCCTTTTTAGGAGCAGCCCAGCACTGTCTGATGAATTGACTTGGTCAGAGTCACACAGAAGACAAATGAAGGCTGAGGGAAACAAACTCTGCATCATTCTGCACTAAGTACCAGGCAATCCGTTGTTGCCCAAATACAATGCATTTCAGAACTGTGAGCCTGCAAAACATATAACATAAAATATTAACATTAAACTTGTAGACTTCATGCTGTCAAGTTTATTCACAACCATATAATAAACTCACTATAAACTGTCAACAAAACAAGGGAATCAAGGATCATAGCCAAAGAATGTCATATATGATAAAGATTTTGTTTACAATTGATTCTTTCCTTTTACAGAACACACACACACACACACACACACACACACACACACACACACACACACACACACACACACACACACACACACACACACACACGCACACACGCACACACACGCATACACGCACGCACACACACACACACACACACACACACACGCACACACGCACGCACGCACGCACACACACACACACACACACACACACACACACACACACACACACACACACACACTCACACATTATCATCAGGTAGCCATCCATTACAGATCCTTTTATGACTGCATACACATCAGATATTTATTTGTGATCAAATGAATGAACAAATATCTAAATAATGACCTATACATGTATTTCAGAACCATACAGTACAAGCTATTGCACCCTCATGCACTCCCAATCTCTTTGCTCAAGAATCAGAGACAAGCACCCTAAACCAGGAACTTATTTTAAATATTGGTCTTACATACTTAGAAAGTTACTAGCACATCAGATTTTACATTAGAAAGCATTTTTGAAGGGTATGGAGCCTGAAATTCATGTTTTTCATTAATTATTAACTGTAGTCCAGAGCACATTACCAGAAAGCCACAGATTGTATGAGGGACAGACTAGAGATATGAGGGAAATGGATTAGGGACAGCTGTGATCTATACCCTCTGTGAGCGCACGCACACAATCATGCATGCACGCACACACACACACACACACACACACACACACACACACACACACACACACACACACACAAAAATTCACAGAAAGATGACAGCCACTTGTATGTAGAATTTAAATTTCTGCTTGAGATCAGTTATATGAATACATTAATAAATAATGGCTCAGAAATGTGATAAGAACCACACAGTGCAATTAATTGCAACCTCTATCTGCCCAATCAACTTTTTAGCTCAGAAACATATTGTAAATATTTTGCTTACTTACTTAGAAAGTTACTAGAATAAGAAACTTTGCCTTAGTAAGCATTTTCCGAAGGAAACAAAGTCTGAAACTTACATTTATGTCATTGTTTAGTGACTGCAATTCATAATTATTTGCAGGAATCCATAAATGTTATAAGGAACCAACCAAAATACTTCTCAAATTATTTGTTCAAGAATTCTGGATAAAGCTAAAACTAATGGGGAAATTGCCCAAAATGTGACGTTTTACGTATTTTACATTATCTGTTTGCCAACCAAGTAAATCGACATGACAAAGTGTCCATTGGCAGTGGTGACCTAGGAGCACTATCTGGTTATGTGACTTGTTCATAATCAAACATTAAGCAAATGGAGGTGAAAGGATTTAAACCCAGTGCTTTTGGCTACAGGAAGCAGTCTTTTAACATCTCATAGCCTTGAGTGACAGACAACCCTCATGCACTTAAAAAGTTCACAAAATAAGTTTGCATGGACATGCATTTATGAATAATAAGAACTATGAAACAACAATGGCTGGCATTACTGACTGACTGCAATTCTCCGTGAGGGGCAGGGCATAATTATGACACAAAATCAGATGCGCTAAAAAACGGAGTCAAATAAGAGGCAGAATACTTTAATTCCCTTGAAAAGTTAACAGAACAAGTCTTACACCAACATGCATTTTCTGAAGAACTATGAAATTCTAATGACTGATTACTGAATAACTGCAACCTCAATGATTTTAAACCTCGTTGATTTTTCAGAAAATTAATAAGTTGATGAAGGTCGGGATTAAGACTCTTAAGTTCTTGTGTGCTGCTTCCTGTAGTCAAAGATACACTGTTTGACTCTTTCTACCTCCATTTCCCTACTCTGTGACTTGGAACAAGTCACTTTAACCAGAATGTGCTCAGACTCTTTCATAAAAAAGATATGGCAAAAAGATGTTTGAATTTTCTAATGGAATACTACTGGTTTCTGAACTTTGAAGCTCTAATGACTGACATTATCAGCATGAAATCAGGTCCATTTTAACTGGTATTATCAGAATGAAATTAAGTCCAACTCATAAGTATGTATAATGCAGACACACTTATGATGACCTGTATTAACCATATTTTGTCTTGTCCACATCTCAGTGATGTGATCTTGAAAGAACATTAAAACAGAATAGAAAAACAATGTTATCTTGAACATATGTTAAAAATACAGTCTGGCTTTTGCTACTGAACCAGATCATTAGATAGAAAACAAAAAGACCAGCTGCTGCATAGAGATGTAACTAGACATACAATGACCAGCTTTGCTATTATAACAAAAGCTAACTTTATTAATTATTATTATTTATTTTACATTAGTTGATCGGGCTAGTCTAACTGGATATATGTCCATTTTCAGTAGAGGCCCGGGGAGATAAGCTCCAAGACAGATACATGAAAAGCTTAGCAAACAAAAAAAATGACTAAATAGCAACATTCATTATATACAATGCATATTCCAAGTTACAACAGAAAATTCTGTGAGGACAAAAAAGAAGTACTTATAGTGCAATAATGCAACATACATGTATAATACATAAAAAGAAGAAATAAAGTCAAAAGAGAAGACAGGTTAATTATATTAAAATAAAGAAATTCTTCAGTAGAAAGTATTTACAGAGGTTGGACATAGTGTAGTTTTGGAGGGAGTCTGTAGTTATAGTCAAAAAGGAATATATAACAGTTCATGAGTAGTCTGGGATAGGCAGAGCTAAGTTTAAACAGATGGATAGATGCCTAGTCAGGTTTAGTACAGGGGCACAACCAGTGTGTTCTAAGGTAAAGTTTCAGTTTGTTTTTGAAGAGTGATAGAGAGGGAAGAGAGGGAAGGTCACTGGGGAGAAGATTCCAGGTTTTTCCAACAGCATTAGAGAAGAGAGATTCACCAGCCTTGTTGTTAGGTTTAGAGGTATGTAGAAGATGTTTGTGTGAGGAACGTAAGGACTTCAGATTTGTATATGGGGTGATGAGGGTAAATAGAATAGGAGTACTGGATGGTTTATAAAGAGTTTTATGGGCAATGGTTAGTTGATGGAATTTAATCAGGTTTTGTAGTTCCAGCCATCCTGGCTGCTTTATATTTATGCAATGATGGGTTCTGTAAGGGTTTCCTGTTGCAAATCTGGCAATGTTATTGTAATACATTTCCAGTTTGCTGAGGTTACTTTTAGATAGCTTAGTAAAAATGGGTGAGGCAAAGAGGAGTGTAGAGATTAGATGAGTGTGAGCTATGGTTGTTCTGGCTGTGGGGGAAAGGAAGGATTTAATCCTATAGAGAGAGCCAAGTTTTTGTTGACAGTTTTTATAGTATTGTTGATATGGATGTCAAAGTTCAGATTGCTATCAATGGTGATACCCAGTAGTTTGGTGGTTGGGTCTGGTGATATAATGGTACCATTGGTGGATGTAACTGAGAAATCAAATGGAGAGGACTTGTGAGTAGGATTGAAGAGGAGGAGTTTAGTTTTTTTGGGATTCAAAAGAAGGCAACGCTGTGTGAACCATTGTTCAACTGTGTTAAATACCTTCTGGGTAAGAGAGTGAAGTTCAGATGTGGATTTGGCTGAGCATATAAGTGTGGAGTCATCAACATATTGTATACATGTGGCTTGGGGGATGGCTAGATGAAGGTCATTAATAAATATGGAGAAGAGGAGAGGTCCTAGTATGGACCCTTGAGGGACACATAGGGTAACCGGTTGGACGGTAGATAGAGTCTTATGCCAAATTACTGCCTGTTTTCATTTATCTTGGTAGGACTGGAACCATTTTATGGAAGGTGCATCTAATGATAGGGATTTGAGTATGTTGATGAGAATCTGATGATTAACCATGTCAAATGCTTTGGACAGGCCAATAAATAGTGCTGAGGAAAGGTTATTAAGCTTGTGGTTTTTGTTCATGCAATCTGTAAGGGAAAGGAGGGCAGTGGTAGTGCTGTGTGAGGGTCTGAAACCATGTTGACAGCTGGAAAGTAAGTTATTTTGGGTTAAGTGGTCAAGTAATTGCCTGTGGATACATGTCTCCATGATCTTTGCCAAAGGAGAAAGAAGGGCAATGGGGCGGTAGTTGGAGAGCTCAATGGAGTGTCCACCTTTATGGAGGGGGATAATATGAGAGACTTTCCATAAGCAAGGTATGTGACCTTCGGAAATAGTCCTATTGATCAGAATGGAAATGGGATATGCTATAGCTTTGGCTGATAGCTGTAGAAATTCAGCAGGTAGTTGGTCTGCTGAGGGAGAGCATGGTTTTAGTTTTTGTATAAGGGTTGGAATATATGTAGTTCGGACAGGTTGAAAATGAAAAGGGGTGAGGTTGAGTTATAGGAAGGTAAAGTGAAGCTATTAGGTGATAGATGACTAGTTAGTGTTTGGATAGCATTAGAAAAGAAGGTATTGAATGTATTGGCTGTATTAATGGAATTATTATGGTCAGTATTTTGAGGGTTAGGTGTGGGTGTGATGGATTGACCTGGGTGGAGTAATTGGTTAATGCTAGTCCAGACGTTTTATGGGTTGTTTTGGTTAGTTGGTTGAAATTGTAGGTAGTAATTTCTTTTATCAGAGAGTATAGCTTTCTTAGTGTAATTTCTTAACTAAAGGTTTGTTGGTCAACATGGTTTTTAGTCATTCTCCATTTGGCCCAATGTTTATTTCTAAGATGCATTTTGTGTTTGGTTACTTTTGAAAGCCATGGGGCAGACTTGGTTTTAATTCTAATTAATCTGGTTGGAGCATGGTGGTTAAGAATGGCAAGGAAGTTAGAGTTAAAGTAATTGATGGCTTCTTCTAAAGGGAGGTGTTTTAAGGGAGACCAATTGCAAGCTCTTATTTCCTTTTTGAATAGCTCAGGGTTAAAGTTCTTTTTGGATCTGATATTTATGACAGATGTTGGATTGGGACTATGGGTTTTATGTCTGATAATATAGGTAAGTGAGTGGTCACTTATATCATCAGGGAGGGTTCCAGAATTGTAATTGTGAGGGTGATGGTTTATGAGAATCCAGTCTAATATGCTTGCTTTCTGGTTAGCTTTATTGATCCTGGTGGTGGATGTAATGGTTTGAGGAAAACCCATATAGGTTAATGTGGGTTGTAGGGAGGTTGCTACAATAGCATTTCCAATCAATGTTTACATCTCCTATGATTATGGTTTCTTGGGGCAGGTGTTGGAATAGCCAGCAAAGGATATTTTCCATGGTGGCAATGTTATTACCATGAGGAAGATGCATACAGATGATATGGATGGATTTGGCATTGTTAATATGACGTTTGGAGATGAGAATTTCTGCATTGGAATCAAGAGGTATTTTACAGCCATAGGTGGTTAACTGTAAGCCCGATTTAAATAGAATAGCTACCCCACCACCCTTCTTGGCTACTCAGTCGAGTCTTAGCATGTTATATCCAGGTGGAAGAATTTAATTGTCTTTGGTTGCAGGTTTTAACCATGTTTCTGTTAAGCAGAGGATATCAAAGGAATATACTTCTACTAGAGCTTGGAGTTGAGATACTTTGTTGTTTATGCTACGTATATTAAGATGGGCTACTTGGAGGGAGTTAGATGTTTTACTAAGGGAATCAATAGGTGAGTAATTTTGGCTATGGAGATTGCTAGGAGTTTTTGTTGGGCCTGGGTTAGGGTGGATATCACCATCTTTTAATGAGAGTAGTAATCCTATATAGCTTGGGTTAGGGAATTTGTTGCATAGAAGTAGATTTTTCCTGAGATTAAGAGTGTTATACTTAATATGTAATTTTCTATGATACTTTGCACAAAGGTAGTTGGGTGAAGATGTTATATTAGCATGGTTATAAAGGAATGGTAGGGATAGACCATTGGTTTCCTTATTAGGATAGTGATGGTCTGGATGTAGTGGGTATTCATAGGAGGTGAGTAAGTAGGCAAAGGTTAGAGGAAGAAGTAGTAATAGCATGAATAAAAGTAGGACATATAATGGGATGGGTGGTTTATACATTGTACGGATTTACTATTGGATGTGTGTAGGTAGAATTTGGAAGTATAAAGGGTGAGGATAGTGAAGTGTGAAGGTTGTGGTAAGATGGAAGGGAGTGTTAAGAGAAGGAGATATGAGAGAAGATGAACAGTGGTAAAGTGTTCAGAGAGTAATGGGAAGAGGAAGATGTGTGGCTAGTAATTCTAAAAGTAATTGGAAGAGGAAGAGGTGTGGTTTAGTAAGTATAAGAGTAGGACCACTGGGGGTAGGTAGGAATTGGGGGTAGGGAGGGGAGCGAAGTGAGCCCACAAGGCGAATGGAGTGGGTTGAGACAGGTACAGATGCAGTTATAAAAAACAATCAGCAGGACTGACTCCAGAAGGTAAGTTGGAAAAGACAGATGTGGGAAAAGGATAGTGAGAATTGAGCCTAGAAGAGGTGGATGTGGACAGTAGAAGTAGAGGGTAAAGTGAGAGGACTGAATAGCAGTTAATGGAGAGCAGGAGAAATTAATGTAACTATCTGGGCATAAGAGATAAGAAAGAGAGTATGGCTGGGGTAAGGGAGCCACCTAGTGGACAGGTCTGATACTGCAAGGCTGATAAGAGAGGGAGTTAGAGTACAACAAGAAAAAAGGTTGCTAGACAAAAGGAGTTCTAAAGAGGATGGGGAAGAGAGTGTGTGAGGTACAGCAGGGGGGATAGAGGCTGCTGGCTGTCCTAGCTCAGGACTTTCTCTAACCCTGTAGTATACATACAATAGTAGAAAGTCTTTCTGGCAGGAATTATTCCACAAACATACTTTTACTGGTGTCCTTGAGAGAGGGATTGTAGGGTAGTTATTCAGTGAGGTGAACCACCAATAATTGGAGAGGATCCTTTATGTTCCTATAGACTAGTGCAGGAAGCACAAGATGAGTAGGTAACTTAAAGAGGCAAGAGAGAGAAGGTAGGGATGAGAAACAGGAGTTATCACATAGCAAGGTATGCTTGCTCAAACATTACACTAATCAGTCAGAGACAAATATATTGATAGCAAGTTACATTTCCAAAAACCCGAACTTTACAAAATGGGCTAATCATTCACAGAAACAATATCCATAGATAGCAGGTATGCCTTTCCAAAACCTTGTTAGCAACAATGTAAAACTCTATAGTGCAATAGTTCTGTGCCCTTTTGTAGTATCAGTTAAATTAAATGTAGCAATTAAAACATTTCTACCTACTTAACTGCAGCATTAGTAAATCATGTTTGACAGTTTCTACAAGTAATATGCTAGAACTGCAGCATTAGTAAAACATGTTAAGCATTTACTTCAAGTACTATGCTAGATCAGGACACTGTGTGAGGCCCAAATAGGATTACACTTTACAATGCGGGGTAATGTATCATAGGGTAACACACAGGTAGAGTGTTATACAGTTCATTACACAGCTACTGCAAATTAGCTATAGGGATTCAATGCAGTAGCCCTAAGGGACTGCTACCTAAAGGTGCTCGTATCAGCAATAAGCTTGTGTATGACAAATCAGTAATTTACCAGCAAGTAAACACTGCTGGAGTGAGGTACATTTAGCCAAGCCCTTTATGATTCTCCACCTAGATGGCGTACTTCCAAAAGCCGTTTACTGGCATCTAACATCGGGGTTTGTAAAGTAAGATAATAATATGCTGTAGTAGGTAGGTCAGTGGAGAGGGTTTAGGCATCAAAAGCCGTTTAATGACTTAAACAGCAGGGTTCCAAAAGTAAAAGTAAATGCTGTAGAAGGTAGGACTATGGAGAGGATTTAGGATTCAAGGTGAATGATTAGGTGGTGCCTTTAAAACGGCATGTTACAGGCTTCAGAATGGAAAGAAAAAGCCGTTTATGGGCTAAAAACACCTTTGGTTAAACACATACACGGCACAAGGCTGATATGTGCAAAGGAGTTAGTCATTAGTGAAAGTAGTGTTTGGGTAGCGCTGCTCAAAAAGCCTTTTACTGGCTTCAGATATCAATATATAATTAAGGACGCACAGAGAATTATCCACATGAGTGCACTCTTTCAAAAGCCGATTCTAGGCAAAAATCACCTGTAATTTAACACATACTTGGTACAAGGTTGGTATATGGGGAGAATTCAAGCATCAGGGTAATAAATTATCTAGCATTGCTCAAAAAGCCTTATACAGGCTTCGGAGACCCATACATGAACAGGCACACTCAGAGAAAGGTCCGCTTGAGTGGGAATTAAGGAAATTAGTTTATATCAGATTTTGTAGTTCACCAAAGCCTAATGTCGGCTTTCAACTACACTAGAGGCAGCACTGCAAACTCTACAGACCCACTGTGCGAGCAAGCACAGCTGAACAAGACAGGGAGCTTTTATGTACTTTCAAAAACTCCATGAGGGTGGTGAAGTTCAGTGAGCTGTGTCAGGGAGTTATAACAAGCAATACCAAACGGCACTCTTAGCTCTAGTTAAGCAAGGGAAATTGCCTACTAATCCACCATTCTCAGCTTAACAACGCCTGCAAAACCTTCACAAGCAGATTATGAGGGCTAAATCAAAAGGAGCAAAAAGATGCCAACAGTATAAATTCACAAGCACTCAACAATTTAATATAACTAGTTTAAAAATACATGGTTTCTTTGAAAAATCCTTAGCAGCAACTAGTACAAAAATGGTTATTTGGCACAAAAATCAATACAAACATTTGGCATGATGAGCAGCAACAAATAAAAACAACAACAACATTGTTCTACTTCTGATTTAGCTCCAAAGATTTCCAAGGAAGTCTTTCATTGGCTTGATTTGAGCCAACGTGATTAGGTTGTAAGATGTTGGTGGGACAAAGCAGATCAGACAATCAGACTCAGGTAACTGGGTTGTAAGATGTGGGTGGGACAGTTCCTTTTCTTTTTTTTTTTTCGGTTAAAGCTTTTCAGGCTCCACTGCCAGTATGGAGCCCTAGTCTACTACTTAGGTTGCCTTATGCTGTATCTGGCCCTGATTCATATATGGTATAAACATGGACAAATAAAGAGGTTATGCCTCCCACTTTCTGCTTCACTATGGAAACATGCATTTACTGCTGAGTTATTAAAAGAGCATGTGATATGCTTTATAAGTCTGACTGTTCCTTTTTCAAAAAGATTACTGCATATTAGTAAAATCCTTCCCTTAGCTTTGAGTGTGCAACTTTAACTGGGGTCCATAGTTAAATTATCTCCTATGCAGCATATGAGTGGGTGAGGAACAGCCATATGCAAAGCTAAAGTGTTTCAGAGTCCCTTCTTGTGCTGTTGCACAGTGAGGAGGAGTGCACATTACAACATATATGCAAATGATCTGTCAATGACATGCAGATATATATAGTTGCAATATGGTAGTGATTCATAGCCATAGGTGGAAAAATTGTACATAAGTCCGTGTGACACTATAAAAGAGCAGACCACACAGAAAGTATATAAGTTGCAGACAGTTTAAATGCTTGGGATTGCAGTGTCACTCGTGTAGCAGCATTTATTGACAATTAGCACAACTAGGTCTTATCATTTAGCATGATGATGGATCAGACATCAACCAAAATGGTACTGGCAGTAGATAACATTTCACAGTTTCATAGATTATTGACTAATATGCATATACCATGATACTGTATGGAGGTTGGTTGACATATATAATTCCCCATGAAAAATCTGCAAAATGTATGGCATGGCCCTCCTATTCCTGTGAACACCAAAGTACGTATAGCACTCAGAACCACAGTTACAGGAACATTTTAGATATTAGTTGGGGACACATTTATTTATTTATTTATTTTACATTTGTTAACCAGGAAAGTCTGACTGGACACGTCCTTTTTCAGCAGAGGCCCAGGGAGAAAAGCTCCATGTACACAGTAAAATATTACATTAGACAGTCGATATACAGTTAGATTACATGCAATCATATATAGTATCCATACACTTTTTCTACTAATAATGCTGTTGAAATATAATACTGTAAAAAGAAAGAGTTTAGACATCAAATACTTCAGAGTAGTTGGGATATATACATTATAAAATAGCTGGTAAGGTGAAATGTGTATAAATGATAGATTGGATAGGAAGGATTCTGAGTAGCGGGGAGAGAGGATAGGTACAGATAGGGAAATAATGAGTTGAAATTGGAGGGGCTGATAGAGAGTAGTAGGTGGTAAGGTCTAAAGGTAGGGTAAGCAGGAAGGTTGCAGACATATAGAGGAAGAGGAATAATTCAAATGGTGTAAATAGTAATAATATTGGTAGGTGTGCTGTACATAAAGTCAGTTGGATATAGGAAAGGAAGAGGACACTTAGAGGGAGAAGCAGAGAGATGCATCAGGAGAAATGATACTGGGAAGAAGAGCAAGGAAGGAGAAGTAGTGGGTGGGAAATGGAGAGAGAGATGTATTGGTAGAGTGACAGTACTAGTAGGAGATTAGTCTGGGTTGTTGCAGTTACATAACCAAAGATGCTGAAGATGGGATTTTATGGATTTTTTGAAGGAGGTGAGGGTAGTTATAGTTGTGATATTGGGGGAGGCTGTTCCACAGCTTACCAACAGAGTTGCTGTAGAGGGAAGTGCCAGCGGAGTTATTGTTTTTTGTTATCTCTAGTAGGAGGTTCTGATTTGATCGCTGAATTCTAGCTTTGGTGCTTGGGTGAAGTAGGTTTTGTAGAGTAGGGATTTTGTCAGGGCAGTGAAGAAGTTTGTGGATTGTTATAAGTTGGTTATAAAGAATGAGGTTGGGAAGTTCCAGCCAATCAAGAGCTTTTAGATGAGTGCAGTGATGTGTTTGATGGGGCATATTTGTTGCAAATTTGGCAATTTTATTATAGCAGGTTTGGAGAATGACAAGGTCTGATTTTCTGAGATTGGTGAATATTGGTGAAGCATATATGAGTGTGGAAATAAGGTGGGTATGTGCAATGGTGGCTCGGGTGGAGTCGGTTAGGAACTGTTTGTTCCTGTAGAGCATGGCAAGTTTTTTATGCACTTTTTTGTGGTGGTGGATATATGTATATCAAACTTCAACTGGCTGTCTATGATAACCGCAAGTAGTTTTGTGTGAGTGACTGGTGATATGATTGTGTTGTTACTGGAGGTAATGTTAAAGTTAATAGTATGGGAGGAGTGATGTGTGTGGAAAAATAATGAGCTAAATCTTATTGGGGTTTAGTATTAGATGTGACTCTGAGAGCCAGTGCTCAACAGCAAGAAAAGAGGATTACGTTTGGTGTTGGAGGGTCTCAGGGGAGGGAGAGGTGCAGATGAGAGTGGAATCATCTGCGTATTGAATGATGGAGGCATGGAGTGTGGCTGTGTATAGTTTGTTGGTAAAGATAGAAAACATTAAGTATATTATAGGCCTATGCCTCTAGAACTTTCTTGAAGTCATGCTTCTACATGTGGGTTAGCATATCTGGCTTCCCAAAACATGAGAGAAAGAGACACCACTATGAGTACCTTTTATAGTATTGCTCACCTCCTTGAAGTACTGAGTGCCATAGATTATACACATGTTGCAATAATTGCCTTAGGAGGTCTACAGTCTCAAAGGCATATAAACATGAAAGGTTACCATTCTGTAAACTTCCAAACAGTGTGCAATGCACTTGAGATTATAATGAATATGTTTGCACAGCATCTAAGCTATTCTATAACTCACATATATGACATACATGTCAGCTGTATCATTTGCAAGGTGAAATTCCATTAGGCCATCTAGTTGGTAAGTGCAGGCTCTGAGGCTATGAGAATGAATATAGATACATAGGCAACATATGCATGTAGTAACCCTCCCCCCATTGCCTTGCTGTGTTGCAGGTGATGCCAGATATTCAATAGAACCCAGGGTAATGACACCCATATGGAATTTGCACACTTGCTAAACTACAGTACAACACAACACAGAAAGAAGAAACAAGAAACATCACCAAGCAAGTGTTCAAACTACTCAAAGCCCACTTCTATTACCTCGATACATCTGAAGGGGCACTGCAGTATGAATCCACCACAGCCTGCAGGATGTTTGTAACATGCATTATACTACACAGTATGATCCCAAGGAAACAGGCAGGCTAGTCCCATTGTATAGGTATGTTATGACAATGCACACTGCCACTGGCATGGATGGCACAGTGACATCTGTCAGTGAAAGTGAAGACAAACAATAGGTGCACACAAACACACACACACACACACACACACACACACACACACACACACACACACACACACACACAGAAAAATTACAGCCATTTGTATGGATGTAACACCCCTGATACAGTGCACAAAATATGCCAGCACAGGCAAACTGGTGATGTCTAGTTTAGATCTATGGACACTGAGAAGCGCATATTAATATTGCAATGTCACACAGAATAAACATGATGCATGTAGTGTCTATGGAAGGCTGTGCCAGGCAGTGTATGATCAAGATACGCTGTGCATCAGACATTTCTTTCTCCATGTATACCACACAGGATGTAAGGTAGAGTGTGTCCCAGTCACCACTGTGTGCACAGATCTCCAGGGACACAATGTTATTTAGCTGTTCACACAAAGTGTATATGGGAACACGTCACAGGTGATGGAGACAGGGTTCTTGTAGTTACATAGATTATTCTGTGAGAGGGATGAAGCGCCACTAGGTGGCCACAATCTGGGGCTACTCTGATGGATTTTTGTGTTAGAGCTCAGAACCTCCTGTGGCAGGGATGGTGTTCCACTGCAAAACTGGTAGGTGAATCTTGATGCTGTGTTAAGTATAACTACATCTGCCAGGCTGTGCTATAGTAGGTTACATGCTGATGTTGTGGTGGGTATATCCTGAGGCTGTGGTACGTATATCCTGATGCTGTGATAGGTTATATCCTCAGGCTATGGTAGGTATATCCTGATGCTGTGGTAGCTATATCCTGAGGATTTGGTAGGTATATCCTGATGGTGTGGTAGGTATATCCTGATGCTGTGATAGATTATAGCCTGAGGCTGTGGTAGGTATATCCTGATGCTGTGATAGGTTATATCCGGAGGCTATGGTAGGTATATCCTGATGCTGTGGTAGCTATATCCTGAGCCTGTGGTAGGTGTATCCTGATGGTGTGGTCGGTATGTCCTGATGCTGTGATAGGTTATATCCTGAGGGTATAGTAGGTATATCCTGATGCTGTGATAGGTTATATCCTGAGGCTGTGGTAGGTATATCCTGAGGCTGTGATTGGTTATATCCTGATGCTGTTATAGGTATAGCTTTACACCTGCTAGGCTGTGCTGTGATAGGTTATATCCTGATGTTGTAGTAGGTTATATCCTGATGTTGTGGTACATTATATCCAGATACTGTGGTATGTTATATTCTGATATTGCAGTGTGTTATATCCTGATGCTGTGGTGGGTATATCCTGATGCTGTGATACATTATATCCTGATATAGCAGTATGTTATATCCTGATGTTGTGGTGGGTATATCCTGATGATCTGTGTTCTTCCATTTCAGTAGCTACAGGAAGAGCATTGTTGGTGCTCACAGCCATGGGAGACTTTCACCAATGGGGATGACGAGTGCTCAGACTGTACAGCAAAACATTCATATGTGGGTGAGGCTGCACTTTAGACAGGCGGTGCCACTCTGTCATCTTACAGTTACTCTGATATTTATGTCTTGGCACCATTATCAGCCTCTACTTTGGTGCTAGCATCAGTTTGTTATCCCGCTTTGGCCTTGGGTGCCACAATGGCAGCTGTCTGGCCTGTGAATACATAGCATAAGATGCATCAGAATGAATGTAACTACCTGTGTGAAAACTGAGTTATCCATGCTAAGGTGTTCTTGCCACAAATTATTTATTCGTCTTTGCTGACCAAGAAAGTCTGATTGGGCAAAGCCTATTTTCTTTTTTTGCTTAAATGTGTTTATTGATTTCAAAAAATGTATGTAATTTCATAACTTTGCAATATAAAACATCATTTACACAGGTTAACCACTATATACAATCAACAACTATAAAATGTAAACAAACAAACTATTTACAAAGGTGTCTAAGTTTAAAAGATATTACACATTTTTACATTTAAAACTTCATTTCATGAGGTACTATAGTCATCTCTCTCCATTATTTTGTTCACTTTCTTCCATGAGTTGTAATGATATGTAGTTTTTCTGCTTTCATTTCCATTCATGATACATTCAATACAATGTTTCTGTATTCTTTAAATGTGGGTGAAGTCTCACTTTTCCAATTTGTAGTAATGGTTTTACGTGCTATAAGCAGTAGTGTCCATAACAGTGAAAACTTTGTTCTAGCAACACATTGGGGTATGGGAGCATTAAACAAAATCAAAGATTTAGACAAATGGAAATTATCATTAAAAACTATTTGCAAGAAAACAATTAACTTTATTCAAAAATGGTTTAAGTAAATGACAATTTAAAACATATGCCTCCAATCTGCTCTCAAGTTCCTTTTACATCCCCAACATCTTATATTTTGTATAAAAAATATTTCCATTTTATGTGGTGTGAATTTCCATGTGAACAGTTTCCATTGTAATGAAAGAAATGTTTGCTTTATGGAGAGAAGTATTAATTTATTGTCATTGTCATTTGGCGTTTGATTATTTATGGTTTTACAGTAGTCCCAAGGATTCTTTGTATGAGATAATTTTGTTTTCTTAATTATTTTATAGATGTTTGATAAGTAACCTTTTCCATGAACAGCTTTTGTTGTTGAAAAGACCAACCCCCGGATTCACTAATCTTTCATGGAGGACTAGCGTAGTCCTGCACGGAAGCGCCCATATAGGAGAATAATGGCAGCGCACCATGCATATTAATGAAGGCACGCTGCCCAACTTCCTAGGCTTACACGGAGTGTGTACGAGTGCAGGAGGTGTGTCTGATAGCAGAACTCTCAGAATAAACATGCCCCTGCAATGAACAGCACAAAGTGGAATTAAATCAGCGAGACCGCTCATAGGTGTCCGCATATCCCCACCAACAGTCCCCCATGTGTACAATAGCAACAGGACATAAAAATCAAAAGAAGAAATCCCTTAATTTTTTTTTTAAAACTCCGAGTACAGCTAACCGTATGTGCGCGGGTGTGCCCATTGCTTAGCTATGGTTAAAGCAGCTTAAAAGGCTGAAGAGGATAACAAGGAAGATATATGCAAATGAAGCAGCACAGCAATAGTGTAGTGGGCAGAGCATTCGCCTAACTAGTAGGCATTCCCGGTTCAAGTCCCACTGTAGCACAGTCCCATTTACATGGTATAACCAATATTTGTATTGCAAAACCCACTAAATAACATATATTTATGAACTGGAGTACTGCAGGAAATGCACATGTGATGAGTCAGTATCATAATGAATAAGGCAGTAGTAAGCAGGTGTAAGCACAGGTAAGCAGTAGTAAGCATATGTAAGCACTAGTAAGCGTATTTAAGTGCGTTTGCACAGGGGTAAGCACTCACTACACAGATTAAGCAAAGGAGAAGCTAACTGGGTGTAAGACACTGTAACCGGAAGTTAGCAGTGCTTACCTCTGTGCAAACCCACGTACAACTGCTTTAAAGTGCCTTAATCACTCTGTATCCAATGGCTGGTGTTATGTCCAGCAACAAAACATACAGCCTCCGCAAGTCTTGAACCCAGGACCATGCAAACCATACACAAAGTGATTTACCACTAAGCCATGCCAGATATGCATGAATCTGATGCTTTCAGAAACATAACATCCAGCCCATTCATGCAACAGTACAGAGAATGTATACCTACATCTCGATGTATGCTTGTGTGTAAATATATTACTATCTAAATGGATGCAACATATCTATATATGAAGTTACATATATATATATATATATATATATATATATATATATATATATATATATATATATATATATAAATCCAGAAATATATGCATATGTATACAAATATATGAACATATATATATGCAAATGCCGACACATCTACACATATATATGTCAACACCTATATGTCCACATATACACAGCAAGTTACATATATGTATGCAGATATATATCTCCGTAGGTATATATGGACATAGTTAGAAATATGTAAGCAAATATATATACCCATATAGGTATATATGGCCATACATCTGTAGATAGCAATGGTAGATTAACAGAAACATATATGTCCACATGCACTGTTAATGGGGTTGAGAGGCCCCAAACAATATACATCTCATATGGATTGGCATACACCCCCTAGCCAAACACGTCCACCCTGCAATACACTACCAAGTTCAATTTATTGTGTTTCAATTAAATCATCATGATCTTTAGGCTTTTCCCGTTAGGGGTCACCACAACGGATCATCTCTTTCCATTTCTTCCTATCCTCTGCATCTTGCTCTGTCACACCAATCACCTGCATGTCCTCTCTCACCACGTCCATAAACCTTATCTTAGGCCTTCCTCTTTTCCTCTTACCTGGCAGCTCCATCCTTAGCATCTTTTTCCCAATATACCCATCATCCCTCCTCAGCACATGTCTAAACCAACGCAATCTTGTCTCTCTTGCTTTGTCTCCAAATTGTCCAACATGAGCTGACCCTCTAGTATACTGATTCCTAATCCTAGCCATCCTAGTCACACTGAGTGCAAATCTTAACATCTTTAACTCTGCCACATCCAGCTTTGAATCCTGCCTTTTTGTCAATGCCACTGTCTCCAACCCATATACCATAGCTGGTCTCACTATTGTCTTGTAGACCTTCCCTTTCACTCTTACTGGTACCCGTCTGTCACAAATCACTCCTGACACTCTTCTCCACCCATTCCACCCTGCCTGTATTCTCTTCTTCATCTCTCTTCCACATACACCATTACTCTGAACTGTTGATCCCAAGTACTTAAACTCGTCCACCTTTACCAACTCTACTCCCTGCATCCTCAACATTCCTCTACCCTCCCTCTCATTTACACACATATATTCTGTCTTAGCCCTGCTGACCTTCATTCCTCTGCTCCCTAGAGCATATCTCCACCTCTCCAGAGTCTCCTCAACCTGATTCATACTCTCACTACAGATCACAATGTCATCTGCAAACATCATAGTCCACAGGGCCTCCTGTATGATCTCATATGTCAAACTGTCCATCACCACTGCAAATAAGAAAGGACTCAGAGCTGATCCTTGTTGTAATCCCACCTCCACCTTAAATGGATCTGTCACTCCCACTGCAGTCCTCACCACTGTCACACTACCCTCGTACATATTCTGTACCTCTCTTAGATACTTCTCTGCCACTCCCGACTTCCTCATACAATACCACAACTCTTCTCTAGGCACCCTGTCATATGCTTTCTCCAAGTCTACAAAGACACAATGCAACTCCTTCTGACCTTCTCTGTATTTCTCCAATAACACTCTCAGAGCAAACAGCACATCTGTAGTGCTCTTTCCTGTCATGAAACCATACTGCTGATCACTTGTCATCACCTCCCTTCTTAACCTAGCTTCTACTACTCTCTCCCATAACTTCAAGCTGTGACTGATCAATTTGATCCCTCTGTAGTTACTGCAGCTCTGCACATCACCCTTATTCTTAAAGATAGGTACCAAAACACTTTTTCTCTACTCCTCAGGCATCTTCTGACTTTCCAAAATTTCATTAAACAATCTAGTTAAAAATTCCACTGCCATTTCTCCTAAGCACCTCCATGCTTCCATTGGGATGTCATCTTGGCCAACAGCCTTTCCATTCTTTATCCTCTTCATAGCTGTCCTTACTTCCTCCTTGCTAATCTGTTTCACTTCCTGATTCACTATCCCCACATCATCCAACCTTCTCTCTCTCATTCTCTTCATTCGTCAGCCTCTCAAAATACTCTTTCCATCTACTCAATGCACTCTCCTCTCTTGTGAGTACCTTTCCCTCACTATCCTTTATCACCCTTACTTGCTGCACATCTTTACCAGCTCTGTCCCTCTGTCTAGCCAATCAGTACAGGTCCTTTTCTCCCTCTTTAATGCCCAGTCTCTCATACAACTCTCCATACACCTTATCCTCAGCTTTTGCCACCTCTCTCTTTGCCATGCGCCTCATCTCCTTATACTCATGTCTACTTTCTTCATCGCTTTGACAATCCCACTTATTCTTCACCAGCCTCTTCCTCTGTATACTCTGCTGTACTTCCTCATTCCACCACCAGGTATCCTTGTCCTCCTTCCTCTGTCCAGATGTTACACCAAGCACCTTTCTAGCAGTCTCTGTTACTAGTTCTGCTGTAGTTACCAAGCTAATTGGTAACTCTCCACTGCCTCCCAGTGCCTGTATTAACTCTTCCCTAAACTCTACTTCACAATCACCCTTTTTTAACTTCCACCATTTAATCCTTGGCACTACTTTCACACTCCTCCTCCTCTTCTTGATCACCAACGTCATCCTACAGACCACCATTCTATGCTGCTTAACTACACTTTCCCCTGCCACCACTTTACAGTCTGCAATCTCCTTCAGACTTGCCCTCCTACATAGGATATAATCCACCTGTGTGCATCTTCCACCATTTTTGTGCATCACCCTATGCTCCTCCCTCTTCTTAAAATATGTATTCACCACAGCCATGTCCATCCTTTTCGCAAAATCCACAATCATCTGACCTTCTGCATTCCTCTCCTTAACACCATACCTACCCATCACTTCCTTATCCTCTCTGGTCACTTCACCAACATGCCCATTGAAGTCTGCTCCACTCACCAGTCTCTCACCCTTGGGTACACTCACCACCACTTCATCCAACTCACTCCAAAATGTTTCTTTCTCATCCATCGCACACCCAACTTGTGGAGCATATGCACTACCAACATTCATCATTACACCATCAATTTCGAGCTTCATAAACATCACTCTGTCAGACACTCTCTTCACGTCTAAAACACTCTTGGCATATTGTTCCTTTAGTATAACCCCTACCCCATTTCTCCTGCCATCCACACCATGATAGAACAATTTGAACCCATTTCCTAAACACCTGGCCTTACTTCCCTTCCATCTGGTCTCTTGCATGCACAATATATCAACCTTCCTTCTCTCCATTATATCAGCTAGCTCTCTTTCTATACCAGTCATACTGCCAACACTCAAAGTTCCTACCCTCACTGTTACACTCCTAATCTTCCTCCTCTCTTCCTACCTTCGGGCATGCCTTCACCCTCCTCTTCACCTTCGGCCAACAGTAGTCCAATTTTCACCAGCACCCTGCTGGCTAACAGTACTGGTGGCGGTCGTTGTTAACCCGGGCCTCGACCGATCAGGTTTCAATTAAATAGGGATTTAAATTAATCTTCTTTTATATGTCACATGTTTATATCACATTCCCCTCTCCCCCACCCACTAGGTGGGCTGACCAGTACATGCCCATCCAACCCCAGCCATCCGCGACCCATACATTCATTACCCACAGTTCCGCTCCCCCCTACTGCACACACGCAACCACCATCTCTTCCCTGGTTACCGGCCTGTAGCTACCACACCACCACACATTGCCCACCCTCCACTCCTTTTCTCCTGCGGACTCATCCTGTACGTTGTCCCGACCCAAGTATCCTAAGTCTGCCACATGCCGTAGTCTATGCACAGATCCATGCGTACCTTGGCAGCCATGCTTTTAGAGGAAAGTAGAATACCCAATTTTTGGGTTGTCACACATGGGACGAATGTTTCCCTGGTAATAACAATAGACTTCATGTATAACTTTGTTTACACTAACAGTTTAATTTGTAGTGTATCAAAAGCATACGTGGCACACAAGGTTGCCCGGTATGCACACGAAACCTAATAGGAATGTCTAAATCAGGTGTACTGGAAACACACACGGGTGTAAGCCTGTTTGCGCAGGGGTAAGCACTGCCTACACAGGTTAAGCAATTTAGAAGCTAACTGAGTGTAAGACACTGTAACCGGAAGTTAGCAGTGCTTACCTCCATGCAAATCCACACAAACCCACTTACAACTGCTTTAAAGTGCCTTAATCACTCTGTATCCAATGGCTGGTGTTCTGCCCAGCAACAAAATAAACAACTCCTGCAAGTCTTGAACCCAGGATGCTGCATGCCATAGGCAATGTGATTAACCACTAAACCACTACAGATATACACATCCTTGACATTTCCACAAACATAGTATCGAGCAATACCAGTCAACATTACAGGACATGTAGCTAAATATGTAGATTTATGTGTGGGTTGTGGATATATATATATATATATATATATATATATATATATATATATATATATATATATATATATCCATAACTAAACAGATATATACCTCTCCCTCTCTGTAGTACATATGTAGACATATATAGACATCTATATAGATATATATATATATATATATATATATATATATATATATATATATATATATATATATATATATATATATATACATGTGCAGACATACATATATATATATATATATATATATATATATATATATATATATATATATATATATATATGTGTGTGTGTGTGTGTGTGTGTGTATATATATATATATATATATATATATATATATATATATATATATATATATATATATATATATATATATATATATATGTATATATATATATATATATGTATATATATACACACACACACAGATATATATCTATGATATGATACAGCACATAAGAATGACATATGATCACAGGCACTGCCAATGGGGGTGAAGGGCCCAATCAACATACATGTAACACGTACCATTACCCCCCAGTCAAACAGGGGAAACATACAAGCAAACACAAAAATGACGTAAACGATCCACTGCTCCCCAAACCACAGGCAGGATACAACCAGTGGGGGAAACACTGTGGACCCACTAAGTCTAATCTAGAAACAAAGACAGGAACGTCCCTTGCAAGACAACCCAAAAATTAGTGGGTAATTGGAGTCCCGTCCGTACAATGACTCATCAAGGCAGGGCGTGTATGTACTTGGACTACAAGGTTGGGAAATCCTGATGACCCATGGGTCGAGACAACATACGAGATGGGTCCCAAGAAATAGAGAGTGAGCAGTGGTGTGGTTAGATCTGACCTGCACCCAGAGAAAGGATGAATGCTGTAGAGGAGGAGTGGTGTGGGGGAACTATGGGTATGGAATTATGGGTTGAGGCATGCAGGTGTTGGCTGGAGCAGTTCTAATCTGACCGCCTCATGGATGTAAGCAATAGTGTGAATTGGACAGAGCTGTTGCCTAATGGGCAGCCATTCCCAGTATGAGTCCCACTGCAGCACAGTCTATTTCACATGGCAAAGTATGGTATAACCAGATGTGTTGTTGCAAAACCCACCAAATAACACCAAAGAACACATGATCACAACACCCCACTGTAGGCATGTTAGCCATTCTAATTGGCATCACAACTTATTATTGTTGTCCTCTCCCCCACCCAGGGGTGTGTGTGTCCAAATCTACCTCCAACTTCAGTGTATATGCACAGCTGTTTCTGTAGAAGAAATGGCCAGCTGTGGACCTTCCCTTCAGCCTTCGTGCACATCCCTGGCTATTTCCCCTACTATCTTTCCTTCTTTGTGCCCCTTTAACACCACTTACCTATCAACCCCTTTTTCATTTCCATTAATGTTTAAAGTTACAAGTAGGTGACACCCTCTTCCCCAACTATATTGGCAGAATCTGAACTCCCTAGCCACATGTATTACCTCAGCTGTCCCAAAGGACACGTGTAAATAACACTTAAAGGAACACCTCAAGCACACTTGAATCAGCACATGCTCACCACCTGGCTAAACCCCCCCCACCTTACACTCTATACCCCTACATCAACTACTGAAACTGACACCTCTTGTCCTACCTTGCATACAAATACCAACAACCTTCAAACCTTCCCTATTGCTCCCCTACCAAGTATTCCCATGGCCTACTATACATATACAATGTCTCCCCCTCTACCTACCTATCTACTCCTTCACTATTCTCTCCTACCAAGTATTCCCAAAGCCTACTATACAGTTACAATGTCTCCCCCTCTACCTACCTACCTACTCCTTCACTATTCTCTCCTACTCTACCACACAGGTATGGCATAACTAAACTTAACCCGAATACCTGAGTGTAACCTATCCAGGACTGTTAAACTGGAATCCAACTTCACCTTAAACTGACCTTTGTCAACAGTCATACCTGACATGTAAACCTGACCTAAGCATGAATAATACCAACATGTTAACGTAAACTAAGCATGAAGAATATGTTACTTAGCTATGTTAAGTCTGTTACTCTCCATGAATGTGAACACTTCTGTATTACTTGTAATGAGTAGCTTGGTTTTACTGTGGAGCTTTACTCCCTGGGCTACCGCTGAAAATGGACAAGTATCCAGTCGGATTGTCCCTGTCAGCAAATGTAAAATAAATACATAAAGTAGCGTGGGGCTAAGCGGGATTAAGCCTGTTTGGGCAGTGGTAAGCAATGCCCACACTGGTTAAGCAATGTAGAAGCTAAATCAGTGTAAGGCACCGTAGCCAGAGGTCAGCATTGTTGACCCTCGTGCAAACCAGCACATACTCGAATACAATTGCTCAAAAGTGCTTTAGTCACTCTGTAGCCAACAGCTCTCGTTGTGCCCAGTAACCAAATAATCTGCACTCCCAGGTTGCAACCCACTGATGCTGCACACTATAGTCAAAGTGAGTTACCACTCAGCACAGCTGCTGTAATAACAAACATATCATCCAGCACAGTCATTCAACAGTATAGGAAATGTATGTAAGTATGTAGATTAATACCAGCAACCATATGTACATTGCTCAATCACAGTATTTATAGCAGTCTATGTGCATCAAAACACAGTGCCTGTCCAATCATAATGTGAGAACAGTAGTCTTGCATAATACTGAAGCGAATAATAAAAAATGGTGCATGTCGTGGGGGGCGTGTGGGCATGCTTCATGCACAGAATGTCACACCTGGGGCGTTGGTTCCGTGGAACTGGGAGATGAGGCTGGCCAGGTGTGTGAGCAAACCGCTGCTTCTCAAACCCCTAGCAGAATGCTACCAGTGAGAGAAACAGTGTAGACCAGCTAAGTCTAATCTTGACACAACAACAGGTCTGTCCCTGGCAGGATGATCCAAAAATTGTGAGTAACATCGATATCTGCACCAGTATCAGAGTACCATCATGGCAAGGCTCATATGTACTTGGACTAAATGGATGAAGAGCCTGCAGAAGCTTGCGTTGAGACAATATACTGGAGGAGTACTGAGACGTGCAGAGAGGGCAATGTGTGGAGGTGTGGTATGGCTGGGCTAGCAAATGAAGAATGGATGGATGCTGTGTATGTGGAGCTCGGGGGCCAGAGGAAGGAACCATGGGTATGACATTATGGTAGAAATATGCCAATGAAGCAGAACAGCAATAGTGTAGTGGGCAGAGCATCTGCCCAATGAGCAGGCATTCCCAGTTCAAGTCCCACTGTAGCACAGTCTATTTTATATTGCAAAGCATGTTATAACCAGTAGTTTTGTTACAAAACCCACTAAATAACATATATATAAATGCACATGTGAAGAGTCAGCGTCATACTGAATAAGGCAGTAGGAAGCAGGTGTAAGTGGGGGTAAGCAATGCACACAGGGTAAGCAATGTTGAAGCCAACTGTCTCTAAGTATATGTAACCGGAGATTAGCATTGCTTACCTTTGTGCAAACCAGCGCAAACATGCTTACAATTGCCTAAAAGTGCCTT
The DNA here is from genome assembly GCF_019279795.1 of Protopterus annectens. Taxonomy (NCBI): domain Eukaryota; kingdom Metazoa; phylum Chordata; order Ceratodontiformes; family Protopteridae; genus Protopterus; species Protopterus annectens. Next base: position 186,194,588 of record NC_056727.1, read on the forward strand.
AATCACTCTGTATGCATCAGCTGCTATTCTGTCCAGAAATAAAAGTAACCAACCCTTGCAGGATGTGAACCCAGCATCCTCTACATTACAGCCACAGTAGTAAATCAGTAAGCCAGCACAGCATTATGTAAGAATGCGGTTCCAGCAAACAAATCCATGCCATAGGAAAATCAAGCTGAACATGTGCAATGGATTTATATACAGTGTGATGTTGTATAACCTGCTACATAACATAAATATGTGAACTGGAGTACTGCAGTAAGTCCAGATGTGAGGTGTTATTGTAATAAAGTGTTGAAGTTCCCAGGACCCCATACAGTGTATGTACACATGAATCAAGGATACAAGACACATATATAATATGTAATGAAGAGGAAATCAATGCCAAAAGGCAAATATCATGCAAATCAAATATGAAGCACCGCTAAGCATTGCACAGCACTGCTTCCCAGACTACTGCCAGGACACTACCAGTGGGAGAAACAGTGTCAACCTGCTAGGTCTAATCTTGAAACAAATGCATGTTCATCATTGGCAGGTCTACCCCAAAAATTCTGCTAAAAAGAGTCTTTGGAGTAACATACCATGCCTCAAAGGTAAGCAAGGAAGGGTACGTATGTTTGCAGACTAAATGTTCAGGAAGCCGGAAGATCCATGGTCAAGACAACTTACGTGATGTGTCCCGAGAAGTGGAGAGTGGGCAATGTGTAGTGGTGTGCTTAGATTCAGCTGGAACCTGTAGAAAGGAGGACTGCTGTGGACAAGGAGCATGGGGGTGGTGTGAGGGAACCATGGGTATGAAATTATGGGGCTAGGCATGCGAGTGTTGGATGTATGCAGTATGTATATGCCTATATGTAAATATGTATATCATCATCTTCTTTTGGCTGTTCCCTTTAGGGGTCACCACAGCAGATCACCTGTTTCCATTTCTTCCTGTCCTCTGCATCTTGCTCTGTCACACCAACCACCTGCATGTCCTCTCTCACCACAACCATAAACCTTATCTTAGGCCTTCCTCTTTTCTTGTTACCTGGTAGCTTCATCCTTAGCATCTTTTTCCCAATATACTCAGCATCCCTCCTCAGCACATGTCCAAACCAACATAATCGTGCCTCTCTGGCTTTGTCTCCAAACCTTCCTACCTGTGCTGAACCTCTAATATACTTATTCCTAATCCTGTCCACCCTTGTCACACCCAGTGCAAATCTTAACATCTTTAATTCTGCCACATCAAGCTCAGACTCCTGCGTTTTTGTCATTGCCACTGTCTCCAACCCATATAACATAGCTGGTCTCACTACCCTCTTGTAGACCTTCCCTTTCACTTTTACAGGTACTCATCTGTCACAAATCACTCCTGATACTTTTCTCCACCCACTCCATCCTGCCTGCACTTTCTTCTTCACCTCTCTTCCACACTCACCATTGCTTTGAACTATTGACCCCAAGTATTTAAACTCATCCACCTTCGCCACCTCTACTCCTTGCATCTTCACCATTCCTCTATCCTCCCTCTCATTCACACACATATATTCTGTCTTAGTCCTGTTAACCTTCATTCCTCTTCTCTCTAGAGCATATCTCCATCTCTCCAGGGTCTCCTCCACCTGTTCCCTACTCTTGCTACAGATCACAATGTCATCTGCAAACATCATAGTCCAGGGGGACTCCTGTCTGATCTCGTCTGTCAACCTGTCCATCACCATTGCAAATAAGAAAGGGCTCAGAACTGATCCTTGATGTAACCCAACCTCCACCTTAAATGCATCCGTCACTCCCACCGCAGACCTCACCACTGTCACACTACCCTCGTACATATCCTGTACCACTCTTACATACTTTTCTGACACTCCTGACTTCCTCATACAATATCACAACTCCTCTCTAGGCACCCTCATATGCTTTCTCTAAGTCTACAAAAACACAATGCAACTCCTGACATTCTCTGTACTTCTCCATCAACACTCTCAGAGCAAAGAGCACATCTGTAGTGCTCTTTCCCAGCATGAAACCATACTGCGGATCACTAATCATCACGTCCCTTCTTAACCTTGCTTCCACTACTCTTTCCCATAACTTCATGCTGTGACTGATTAATTTAATCCCTCTGTAGTTACTTCAGCTCTGCACATCACCCTTATTCTTAAAAATCGGTATCAAAACACATTTTCTCCATTCCTCAGGCATCCTCTCACTTTCCAAGATTTCATTAAACAATCTGGTTAAAAACTCCACTGCCATTTCACCTAAACACCTCCATGCTTCCACAGGTATGTCATCTGGGCCAACAGCCTTTCCATTCTTCATTCTCTTCATAGCTATCCTTACTTCCTCCTTGCTAATCCATTGTACTTCATGATTCACTATCCCTACATCATCCAACCTTCTCTCCCTCTCATTCTCTTCATTCATCAACCCCTCAAAGTACTCTTTCCATCTCCTCAACACACTCTCCTTGCTTGTGAGTATGTTTCCCTCATTATCCTTTATCACCTTTACCTGCTGCACATCTTTCCTAGCTTGGTCCCTCTGTCTAGCCAATCGGTACAGGTCCTTTTCTCCCTCCTTAGTGTCCAACCTTTCATACAACTCTTCATATGCCTTATCCTTAGCCTTCACCACCTCTCTCTTTGCCATGCACCTCATCTCCTTATATTCCTGTCTATTTTCTTCATCTCTCTGACAATCCCACTTCTTCTTTGCCAACCTCTTTCTCTGTATACTCTCCTGTACTTCCTCATTCCACCACCATGTCTTCTTGTCCTCCTTCCTCTGTCCAGATGTGATACCAAGCACCTTTCTAGCCATCTCCCTTACTAGCTCTGCTGTAGTTACCCAGCTATTTGGTAACTCTTCACTACCACCCAGTGCCTGCCTTAACTCATCCCTGAACTCCACCTCACAATTACCCTTTTTCAATTTCCACCATTTGATGCTTGGTGCTGCCCTCACACTCCTCCTCCTCTTCTTGATCACCAACATCATCCTACAAACCACTATCCTATGCTGCCTAACTACACTTTCTCCGGTCACCACTTTACAGTCTCCAATCTCCTTCAAACTGGCCCTCCTACATAAGATATAATCCAACTGTGTGTATCTTCCTCCACTCTTGTATGTCACCCTATGCTCCTCCCTCTTGTTAAAATACGTAAATATGTGTATATATTGTATATATCTATTTAGTTATAAAGGGATGTACAGGAAGGGTGTAGGGAAGGTCCATAGTTGCCCATTTCTTCTACAGCAACAGCTGTGCATATGCACTGATGTTGGAGGTAAGTTTGGACACTCAAACTCATGAGAGAGGGGTGAGGACAACAATAATATGTTGTGATGCCATTTAGACCACATTACATGTGCCCAGTGGACACGTATGTGGAATGGGCAGCTATTTATGGGGTGAGATATTATTTGGGAACAGATTGCCCTTATTTTAAGGTGTGAGTGGGATGTTGGGGAAGGAGAGTAGGTATGCTTGGGAAGGATAGGGTGGGCAGGATGACAGACAAGACAGCATACAGGGGCAGTATATGACATGTGGGAAGGAAACACCATGGACGGGGAGCGGTGTTTTGAAGTTGCAAGCCCATGAGCCCCCAAATGGAAACAGTGGGACTGAAGTCCCCACCCATGGGCAGTCACCACTGCACCTTCATGGCCCCAAAGGTGGCTGTGCTGGGGGCTGGTTAGGAGGTGCAGGCTCACCCTCTGATTGCACCATATGGCCCTCAAGCTGGCTTAGGTGATCTTGAAACTCTTTGCCGAGCTCCCTACACACCATGGACTGGACCTGATGGCGGGTGAAAGGTCCATGTCCTCCCTCACTCCCAGGGGGGGCCAAGCACCATCACGTGTAGCAGTTCCACCCAAACGTCATGCATGGACAATGGAGGAGGAGGTCCCAGGCTGGGACCCAGACCTGCTGGTGCCTGGTGCCATGGCCAGCTGAGGTGGGCCAGGTGGGTCGACTGACATCAGCATTCCCATATGGGCTTTGGTGTTGCCGTTTTACAACAGATAAGGGCCAGTAATAGTCAGCAGCAGCAGTCAGGATTACTTATGCATAGATATTCCCATTACCACAAGACACTAGATCTAGAACAGTTGCAGAGCAAGGAGAACACATGCACATATCCTGGATGACATATGTACAAAGGGTGACAGACGTGTGAGTAGTGCTATGAACACTGGCACAATATTGGCATAGTGCTGTGGTAACCTCAGACATTTACTGTCATACCACTGTGTTTTGTGAAGTATGTCCAATCTGGGATATGAAGTCAGTAACTCTCATGGCTGTCACCATGTACTGACTGCAATCCTCACACTATGCTTCTGCCATTCTCAGATAGGTGTTCTGTGAGTAACACAAGGAACAAAAGGTTCAACACACTAACCAGTTTCCAGATGACCCTACAGATGGGGGTTTCCTCACAGACATTGGACTGTCATGACAGATCTTACAACAGGCAGACTAGCCATAACCACACACACTGTTAAACCAACAGTACTCTAAATTAAGAACAGCAACACTTATATTCTGTAGTCATATCTGGCACATCCCCTCCTGTCTGTTGGTCTTTTTTCCACAGTGTATGTTGTTGGAGGTAAATCCCAAACCCATCTGTGATGATTTATGCCAAACACCAGATCTAGGTTCCACTCACAGTGAATATCACGGCCCAACACTAACATGATGTTCCTAGATATTGTAGTGTGTTTCCATGCAATTGGCTAGGGGAATGTTATCACTGCTGTGTCACATTCAATCAGCTTGAGGAGGACTGCAATTGGTGCAGAGGCCATCAGCTGATCATGACCAACACTTACAAAACACTAGCTGCTGCCTAAGCAGAGCAGTGTATCATATCCCACCACCAGGGGAGGGTGTGGGAGGGGCAGGCAGAGACAGAAGTACAGTGGTGAAGGTGTGGATGTGGAAATTAAACATGTGTGCATGTGACACACAGCCCAGAGGACTAACAATGACTTATACTATCACATATGCACATATGTATCATGCACGCATGCCATTATGCATATATGCATGCATTGTGAGCTAAAATCCAAAAATATATATGCTGCTGGTGAGTGACAGATAACAGGTGCACTAGTGCAACTGCCTAGGTCTACATTGACAAGTGCCTGTCTACATTGACCACACACCAGCACACAGACCCACACTCTGGGGAAGCATACACACACACACACACCTGTACCACAGGATTCTACCACAACCCAGCATATATTCACACATGGCATGACACACAGGAGGTACCACTGCCACCATAGGCATTATAAATGGACGGTGTCTTTGGACTGCTTCATTATGCCAATGGGAGTTGTACCAGGTGTGAAATGAGGTTGGTAGCATTATACACCACACACACATACAGAGGGTTGTAGTGCCTACATAATATGTGTGTGCATGCTGTGTAGGTGCGGTGTGCTGTGCAGGCTGTAAGGCTGTACAAGGGTAGGGGGCTGGGTCATACATGCACTTGGTGCTGTGTGGACAAGAAACTGTGGTGCTGTGTGTGTGACAGGTGTGTAGTGTATCTATCCACCCACGTATTGTATTGTGTGTGTGTCACCTGGTTCACCTGTGTCCAGTGCTGTGCAGGCCAGTGCTGTGCAATGCTTACACATCTATAGTGTACTGACATCCATTAATCTACTGTGTACATGATGTACACATACCACAACAGTGACATGTGGAAGGGTATGTGGAATTCACACCCTATATTATGTAGACATTACACATCTACCTCTTGTGACAGGGCGTGCTCATGGAAAGTCCTTTGTGGATCACATTTGATGGCACCACAGATGTTGTAGGCATCCATTGGGAAACATAGTGAAGGTGCACTGTCTTCAGTTATGTGCCTATTGTACTGATGGACAGGGTGCCATGCCCTCTGTAATTATGCCATGCTTGCTATCTGTGAACAGTATGCAGGGTACTACCAACATAGCAGTGGTTGTCTAGGCAAGTGTGTTTGTGTATGAGACACAGGTTCATAGTGTACTCTGTGTAATACTAGGGTTGCTTACTTTGTTCAGCAGGCCTTGTATCACATGTAGGGGTGTGGATTGGCACCCCAGCATCTCCACTGATTGACATCTGTCATCCTTGTAAGGTGGGCATTGTGTGATATAATATGGCCACCATATAGGAAAATTACAAAACCAGCTACTCAATGGGTTCAGGTGTTACACAGTCACAGCCAGCTGCACACAGGTTACGTACTACAAACACAATACACACTTTCCATGTCTGGGAATAGAACCTCTATCTAACTAGCTTAGCACACTATGGAATTACACAGTTATAGCACACACCACAGAAATTACTGGGGTACCTTTCCACAAAGGTGTATTTCACAGCCGATGATGTCAGCAGACATGCCAAAGTAGGGCAATGGAGGTTGTAGTGCCTGTGAATGGCCTCAAAAGCATTGCTCCCCATTGTGATAAAGGAATACACACAAACATTCACACATACCACGTCTGGGTATAGAACCCCTACCTAACGAGTTTATCATACTACAGCATTACGCAATTACAGCATGCACCACAGTGATTACTGGGATTGTGTGTCGCCAAAGGTATATTTCACATGGAATGACCATCAGCAGACTTGTCAAAGAAGAGCAATGACAGGTGTACTGACTGTCCTCAAAAGCATTGGCATACACACAGTTGCCATGAATGGGATACAGCACATTAAAGCATTACATAGTTACAGAACGCACCACAGAGATTAGTGGGATGCTCCTGCACCAAAGGTGTATTTCACAGGGAATAACATCAGCATGCTTGTCAAAGAAGGGCAATGACAGGTGTATTAACTGTCCTCAAAAGTATTGGGCCATACACATGCACTCACAGTTGCCATGAACAGGATTAGAATACCTACCTATTACAGCACATTAGAGCATTATGCAGTTACAGCACACACCATGGAGATTACTGAGATACTCCTTCACCAAAAGTATATTTCAAAGAGAATGACATCAGTAGGCTTGTTAAAGAAGGGCAATGACAGGTATACTGACTATCCTCAAAAGCATTGGGCCCTACACATAGTTGCCATGAATGGGATTAGAACACCTACCAAACTACAACAGCACATTAGAGTATAACACAGTTACAGAACATGCCACAGAGATTACTGGGATGTTCCTTCACCAAAGGTGTATTTCACAGGGAATGACATCAGCAGACTTGTCAAAGAAACGCAATAAAGATGTACTGACTGGAAGGCTACCATGGGCAATTGTGTACAGTGATGGACATTTGCACATCATATGTTTTTGTAAAATGGTAGTGTGCTGTGTGGGACAGGCCTCATGAGAGGGGAGCTGTCTGTCACTGTCTGTCACTCTCTTCTCACATCTATTATGTGTATGTCTGGGCTGTTATAGTGTGCTGTCCTTGGATATATGTGAATATTCTCATCCATTGTGTGTGTGCAGAGCTTGACTGGTGTGTGATGTGGAGTGTTTGCACAGATATCTGTGACTGACTGCTGTGTATAGTCCACAGCTGATTCCAGACATGGCCTTCATTTCTCTGTGTGTGAGAGCATGCTCAGTATGACCCTTCTGTAATTTGTTTTCTGACATGGCCTTTGCTTCTCGAAGTGTGTGAACATGCCCAGTATGAGTGCCTGTATTGCATCGTGATTCCATTCCAGGTAGGTTGTACACCAGTGCAGGTATTTGTACTCTACAGCTATAGCTATTAACCTGCTTCTGCAGGATATCTGTAGACTGGTTGACAATGTGGGTCAACATTGGGCAAAGGCTAGTGAGATTGTTGCTAATTGTGTCTGTGGTGCTTCTGCTACATGGTTTTAGTGTTGGCAGGGATACTCAGTGATATGTGGTGTTTCACCCTCTGATTAACTACTGACAGGTATACATCTTTGCTGGCAGTACATTCCTGGGGATTACAAGTTGAATACAGCTTTGTCCAGTAATGTGGTGTGTAACCTACATATTCATGCACACTCATGTCATTCTGGCTTGGAAACTGCAGACACTTGCTGATGGGTCTGTGTATAAGGTCTAGCACCTTGGTGCTGTTGTGGCTGTGGGTCCCATGCCTGTATAATTATCACTATGACAGGATGGCCATATAATGCTGTGGCCATACCTCCCAGGTATTCAGACTCATTGAGGTTATCCAGGGGCAGAGCTCATTGTTCTGTTCATTAACCCTTCACAATTTGGTTTGCAAGCAGGTTTGTGGCCACCCATCCCAGTGTTTACAGCCATGATAAGTATGTGCACACATCAGGGTTTCACCCTTCACACACTCCATGGTGGCGATGCTACCCCCCTCTGTTAATCTGTCCTCTTCCTACCATTATGCACACGATATCTGATAGCTATGCCTATAGTTGCCACTCCATCCCAGCAGTATGTACAGGTTGGTCCACAGTTCATGCATTGGAACATGATGGACATACTACTGGGATTTGTCAACATGTCCTTGCATTTGTGTTCTGTGGACTGTGTTTTGTCATTATGTGGGGGTCCATGGGGTAACATACAGTGGTGGTATGGGTGTGACACAGACCTGTGACAGAGGACAGTGGGGCATTGGGTACTGATGCAGGCTATCTTTAGCAGGCCAGTGCATTCTGTCAGTTGTACAGACCCAGGCTGCAAAATAATGTATTCCCTTGGGTTAACAGGAAAGGTGTGCAAGGTGGTGATGGCAATTGTTTCTATCCTTATCAATCCATTGGTGTGGATGCTGGCAGGGTGCATCTTACAGCTATGGACACACCTGCGGGGGACACCTCTTCAGCATGCTGCATTCTGTGAGTATTCACTTAGTAATGTGGGGATCATATTTTACTCATTCACAGCAGCAGGGAGGTGGCCTGTGTGTTACCTGAGGCTGATGTTGTATCGGACTGGCTGCATGTGTGCTAGGGTAGCTACTTGCAACTGCCTCACAGGTATACATGGCCCTTGACCCTGCTGGTGGCTAGTGGGTGGACACCAGCAGCTTCTACATACATCATACCTCTGCCTTTTGTGGTCTGCCAGTGTTTGCCCACAGTACATCTTAGTTCCCAATACTACACAACCAACTGATGTGCTGTGAACCTGTATGTACAAACGGAGGGTGTCTCCATTTCACTGTGAAATGTTGCACAGTCTCTCTCTATGGTACTTCCACCTGTGTACTATGTGTATGTCAGAGCCAATACTCATGCCATGTCCATCTTCCAGATGGTGACAGTTATGACATCTGTACAAATCATATGGTCTACTGCTGCAACATGTCATTCTTGGATACCAGTCTGTTTGGCACTGCAGTTGTGTGGACCTGGCCCAGTCATCAGCAATACTGACTATTGGACACCAGGACACACCATCCATGGCTATTTGCTGAACACTTTCACACAGCATACCACTCAGAACTCCCTAACACACAGAGATCTGCCTATTGTAGACATGCGACTATCCAGCTTGCTGATTTGACCAGCGCAGGTACTCGGTGCTCACTGTTATTACACATGGATGCTAATACATTTCTACATAGGGTTGGGGGACACACCTGCCAACTGTGGACATGTCCTACAGCCACCTGGTATGTCAGGTACTCTGTTGGCTTCCGCACAACAACCTGACACTCAGATCTCTGCATATTGTACACATGCAACATTCCATCGTTATAATTGGGGCAGCTCAGGTACTCTGTGCTCTGTTGCTGTGATACCCACACATAGATGCTACTGCTACTGCTATACTACATAGGGTTGAGGGGCACATCTGACAACTGTAGACATTTCTGCTATACCCACCTGGTATTTCAGGTACCCTGTTGGCCTTCACACATCAACCTGACACTCAGAACTCTGCATATTGTACACATGACACAATCCATCCTTCTACTTTGGCAAGCTCAGGTACTTTGTGCTCACTGTTATTACACCTACACATGGATGCTAATACATTTCTACATAGGGTTTGGGGGGGCACACCTGCCAACTGTGGACATTTGCTTTGACTGCACTGGTATTTCTGGTAGTCTGTTGGCTTCCTTTTAAATCTGTATTCTGACCTATCCTGTGGACTACAGGCATACCAGTGTAGTTCAGTTTATAAGTTTTATTGACCTACATTGCCATTTCAGACTTCCTACCCTTCATGAATGATGTCCCAATTCCTGACCTGTTGTACTTGTGTAGGTCTGGTTGATCTCCATTGCCATACCTTGAGGACTTTAGCACAGCCTTTCCTTGTGTTCATCTACACCTGTCCTGCTGGCTGGGAGGGACTGTTGTTGGGTATCTGAACACATTTGGGCCAGCACATGTCCTGCAGTGGGTTTTTTCACCTTGTCTGATACTGCCTACTTTGTTGACACCAGTATTTGTTATGGTTTCATGCTGCCCATATAGCTGTCCACTATCTGCTGATATCCCATTCAGGCACCCAATTCCCTTCCTTGCATGTTGACATCCATACCATTGATACAACTAGCAGACAATACTACTGCATTCAGTGATTGATAGGAAGGGTGACTTACCTTGTGGCTGTGCCAGTATTGAGGATGGTGCTGAAGGGCTGACTATGTCAGATGCACATAGTACAATCCCTATACATGGTAAAGCACAGGTGGTGTCCTGTTCGGCAACCCTTTTACTGTATGTGCGAGTCAGAGTTTCCATTCCCTGGGTTCCTGCTGTGTCAGTGTGTGTGCTATGCATTGCTTCTTTACCAAAGCCAAGGCATACTGTGCATGCCGCCTTCTGCCTACAGGTGCAGGCTTGGGTCGTTCCTCCTCCAAGTCACTCTGTGCTGGCCTTGGCAATGGTGGGGGGCTGTGTGGCCTTGTCTCATGCTGTTCCTGCTGCAGCTGCTTCCGCAGGATCATGTTGTGTAGCATGGCACATACCATGAATATTTGGGTACATGTAGCTGGAGAGTACTGCAAGGCTCCACCAGATGTGTCCAGGCACCGGAACCATGACTTGAGCATCCCAAACACATGCCCTATTATGATTCTTGTTTGTGCATGTGCCTCATTATGGAGCTCTTGTTTGGCGGTGTGTGTGCATTTCTGATGGGTGTCATCAGCCATGGCTCCAGTGCGTAACCAGCATCCCTCACTAGGTGGCTGTATGGGATGTTCCCACTGGCAAATCTTTGGTACAGCTGCATCAGATGCCAGATGTGGGAATCATGATAGCTCCCAGGGCTTCCAGCACACACATTTATTATAATGCCCTGGGCATCACACATGACCTGGCAGTTGATGGAGGGGAAGCCCTTGCAGTTTATTCAGACCCTGCCCTGCTCATGAGGTGGTGCTTTTATATGTATGTGCATGCAGTTTACAGCACCCTCTACTTCAGGGTATTCTTCCATTTGTTGGAAGAGCCGCATATTGCTGGCCAACGCCTCATGGGTGTTGAGGAAATATATGTGCTCACCATCATGTGCTGACATGACATCTAGGAACTGGTGGAGTACCCTAGATGCTGATGCCTGTGAGATTCCCATGATATCCCCAGTTGGCCTTTGGAAGGCACCTGTGGCTAGTATTCTTAAGCCTAAACATACTTTGGTTTTCACTGGGATGGGCTCCCCTCTGTTGGTTCTGTGTCTGAGGTGTGGCCGGCACAGCTTAACAATATGCTGTAGGAGGTCCCTGTCCACCCTATAGAGCTTCACTATCTCCAGCTCATGTAACCCCTGGTAGGTTTCCCTGTGTCTGTACACTCTTATCCTCCTCCTCACTGTGTGTTGGTCATCAGTATTCACATCCTCACCGCCCTCAGCCTCTTGCACATGCTGGTTTATGATAGCAAAAGGAGCCACTAACATTTTTTCTCTTGCTTTCATTTTGTAAAATGTCTCCATTCGTATACACTGGTGGTGCAGAGTTTTTGGGAAAAAACAAGGGGGAAAGGTGTTTGCATAGTTTATAGTGGTGTGCTGGGCTGGGCTGGTCTGCTACCTGTGTAATTGGCTGATTCTGATAGATTTCACCTGCCAGCTACACTAGTTTTCCTTGATTACCTTCTTACTGCTGTTTTCCCTTCACATTGCCTCCCTGTTTAAGCCCGTGTGCACGCAGTGCAAACAGAGTGCTCACATGTGCACAGAGCTGCTATTTCCTGGTTTAACTTCTTTTTTCTTCCTGTAAAACCTGGTGCATGGCACGCACATCAGCTTACACTTTGTAAAGAGTACTAGGCAGGTTTAGACATACCCCCAAGCTTAGCTGTGCTAAACTAGGAGCAAACCCAAGCCACAGGCCTCCACTCTGCTTACAGGATGCCTGACACACACACCCATGATGTCACCTACCTCCTAATCTTGCACCCAGCTATTCATACTCTTACACTGTTGAGACCTGCCTCACATGCTGGGGACACTGGGATTCACTATCCTTCCCCTCATTTGCATAGTATTGCCTGCTAATGCATAGTTACATATCTCACACTGAGCCTCCCACTTTAGCAACCACTACTCACTGGCCAGGTTGTCTTCTGCCTGTCACTGACTTGCATGGCAGAATACTGATTTTAGTTAGAATGCTTATTTTAGGTTTATTTTCTTATTTTCCCCCGATCCCATTTGTGCACCACTGCTCTATGCTTAAACAGCCGATACCAGCGAAAAAACAATAAAAGTTTTTTTTTTTTTGTGTTGTTTGCAATGCCAATGGCCTTATAGTTGGCCATTGGCATGCTTCCTCAATGATATGCAGCCTTCATTTGGAGCTGTCATAGCTCCGTTTTGGATTTTGCAGAAATGCACTTGGCCACTAACGGAGCACATTTTTGTGGATAGCACTAGTCTTGCACAGACTGTTGAAAGCTTCCTGGATTGCAAAATCACCTCATTTGCATGAATTTCACCTGCAAATGGGGTGATTTGTGTATCAGGGCTTAGTCCATGCAGGATTAGTGCAGGAGCGCTCGTGCACGCCCCAGCTGGCTGTTCCTGGATCACACGGCAGACATATTGCCTGCGTGGCCTCCTGCACTAATCTTGTACTGTGAATCCGAGGGCAAGTGTTCTATAAATGTAGGTATATTTTGCCTGATTGTTAATTGCATTGTTTCTGTTCTGTTTAAAATGTATTTTCTTATATCCTGTATGCTTAGTCATAGATCATTATCTAATTCAAACTTGTTCTTTATTTTTACATTGTTAAACCTTTTCCAGAGTCTAATCAAATTTGTTATGTTATTTTCCATGTATGCAATAGGACATAGCAAGAATGACCAAGCTTTTATGCTGGTATTACTATTCATAAGGGTTTTACATCCTTTTAATATTTTTTTTATAAACTTAGAACTTATGTGCTTCTGTTTGTTTTCTGTAAATTTTTCTCTCATCATCCAAAGAAGAGTATTTGAAACCAGCTCAGTGTATTGCAATGGTAATATAAGACCTAATTTTAGCTATATAATTTCATGTATGTGTTTTCATCGGGCAAAATAAGCATTATTTACCCATAATGATATTCTTTTTATACTAGATGATAGTTCATATATTTATATATCTGTAAGACTGATTCCTCCTGCTTCACAGTCATTTAAGTGATGGTTCAGAGCTATTCTGGATTAGGATACCATAAGAAGTTTAACATTTGTTTATTAGATTGTTTTATGTAAGATTTAGGAGGAGGTATAGAAAAAGGTTGTATGAAGTATAATCATTTTAATTATATAATGCCTGTCCTCCATTGTAAAAAAGTATTTATTCCATTTTTCATGAGTATTTTAATGTTATTTAGAATATTAGTTTATTGTTACTGTTTTATCTACTTCATCTAATAATGTAAGCCCTACGACTTGTCTTTTGGCTTTTCCCGGTTAGGGGTCACCACAGCGGAACTCCGGTCTACTAATGATTGGCAGTTTATTTTTACATGCTGAGTTGGCAGCCCTAATGCACAACCTTCAACTAAGGTATGCCCATTCACGCATGTCTCCATGCAGAAGATGCTCTAGCTGAGAGTCGAACCGGTCAGCGTCTTACTGTAAGGCGACAACGCTACCGCAGCACCACCACCGCATCCCTAAGTATTTTAATTTATTGTCAGCAGCTACATATTTAGAAAAATCTTTATCTATATTTTTCTTATTATAATTTATAAGTAATATCTGTGTCTTGTTTTCATTAAATTTAAGGCCTGAGAGTTTCTGAAAGTATTCAATTAAATTTAATAGAGTTTTTAGAGAGCTGTTATCATCCTTTAAGGTTAACAAAATATCATCTGCAAACAACTGAGCCTTAATTTCCAGACTATTGATAATTTGTATACCCTTAATATTTTTATCCATTCAAATTTAATTTGCAAATGGTTCGATTACCAAGGCAAATAATGATGGAGACAAGGGGTATCCCTGTTTTGCACCTTTAGTAATTTCTAAAGATTTTGGAAAGCATGATCTGATCTTTATATATGCTAAAGATTTTTCATAAAGTGATTTAATAGTGTGAATTTTTGAGAAAATCCATATTCTTCTAGAACTAACCATAGATAATCTCAGTGGACATAATCAAAGGCACTATTTATGTCTAAACTGACTAAATTCATGTTATTTTTGTATGATTAATATAATCAATTAAATATAATTCTTTTAATGTTATCATGTGCATTTCTGCCTTTTATAAAGCCAGTTTGATCTTTGTCTATTAATAATAGAAGTAGTTTGATCCTAGCTGCATGCATTGACATAAACATTTTATAATCAACATTTAATAAAGATATAGGTCTGAAAGATCAACATTCCTTTGCATTTTTATCTGATTTCAAAATAGGTGATATTATTGTATATTTCCAAGAAGGAGGGTTATTTTTTGCTTTCCTTTACTAACGTAAACACTTTTAATAGTAATGCCAGAGCTTCTTTCGTTAATAATTTGAACATTTCTGGGATCATATTATCTATGCCAGGTGCTTTGTTTAGCTTTAATTTTTAATTTGGGATTTAAGTTCAATCATTTTTTTATTATCCTGTGTTAGTTTGGTTTTGATATGTTTTCTAAAGAAAGACTTTAACATGTTTTGAGGTTCTATTATTTCCTTTTGTGTATTAACTTTATGAAAGTATAATTTAAATGCTTCTAGTATCCTTTATAAGTTTGATATTTTCTTTCTGGTCTCTGGAATGTATATTTCCTTCATTTGATTAGCTTTTATGATCGTTTCAGTTCTATTTGCTATTCTTTTCTGATTTCTGGGGTTCATCGAATAAGAACATAGCTTGATCTTCTCTAAATTTATTATTGTCTTATGATGTAATGTCTCTAAATATTTTTTATTCATGTCATCTAATTCACTTATTAAATTCATCTTTTTCTTCCGTATGTCTAGCTTTCATGTAACAGTTTTTGCCTGGAATTCTAGTAAGTCTTTGTCTCATTGCCTTTTCTTGTTTTTAAACCAAGTTAATGCTTCACCATATAAATATGACTTCAAAGAGTTCCAAATATATATCTCTGACATGTCTTCAATAAGATTATGTCTAAAAATGTTTGTATCCCTTTAACATAAAATATCTTAAAATCCTTTAAGTTTATTACGTATGAAGGAATTCTAGTAACAGTTATTCTTTGTTTTGTATTTAAATCTAAATCAAAAGTAGTTATATTATGTTCTCACAATTGGCATGTGAGTACTTTGACTTTATCCAACTTTGTAGTTAGATCTCTTGATATGTACACTCTCCCCTAAATTTAATAAAATCTGTATATGCATAGTACAGCCTACATGGAAGGTACCATGGCCATGTACGCAGTTCCTCCTCGGTAGTGCACTATGCATATTAATGAAGACGCATTACTGAGGGAGAGCTGTGTAACATGGTTACTGAATCAGTGTAAGGAGTGTGTTACTGTGCCTGGAGATGAGTAACACACCCCCTGCACTATCAAGTGCAGTAAATCAATGTATGGATATGTATCACATTTTGTTTTTATGTTTGTGAGGTGCGGCATGCTGTGCAGCAATGGACACGTGCCAGACATCTAAAAATAGAAACCGGATAGACTTAATTATAAATTCAGTGGTCAAGTTTAAGCATAGCTGAGAGGGTTTGCATGGTGCGGTGCTCAGTGGTGCTTAAACATAGGTGAGAAATACATGTAAACATATAGCAGGTGCAGGGTTTGAGTACACAGAAAGGTTATTAAGCATTTATTTTCCAATTACAAATTATGCCAATTATTTTTAAATCCTGATGTGCTGTGCTCAGCTAAGCTCCACTAAGCTCTGCTAAGTCATACCAAGTATTGCTTTAACAAGATCCATTTTAGCACCACTTGGCATTGCGCAGCTCCACTGAGCTTGTTTCTGCACTGCTTTGCATTGGCAGGTTAAGCTCTGTGGAGCTCAGCTCAGCTGGGTGGTGTGGTACTAAGCACTGCTAAGCATTGGCAATTTAAGCTGTGCTCAGCTCAGCTAAGCTAGTTTGTGTGGTGCCAAGCGCCATGCTGCATTTTTAAAAATGGCCCAGTGGTGTGTAAAGGCAGGAAAACAGACTAAATTAAGTGCAACAGGTGGGAATACAGCATACCCAATTGGAGTTTGAACTGTGCAGGAACTATGACAGGTGTAGGAGAGAGTGCGTGTTTCCAGGCACAGCGGTAGGGCATTCTGGAGTCCAGGGTCATGGTTGGACTCCTAGTGAAAGACCATGAACACTGGCTGCTGCAGGGCCAGTTGCAGGGATCAGAGTACAAAGCAGAGGCCTGGGACTGGCTGTTGCGTAATCTCACCAGTGCTACAAGCCTCCCCCACATAGGAAAGCAGGTCCATTATCACTATGACGATCTGAAGCATCAGAATGGGGGGACTTCTGGACACCTGGGTCCAGGATGCTTGGGATGGGAATGCCCCATATTTATAAGTACTGTTAGCATTGTTTTTCCAATATCTATTCTGAATGTGTGATAGACAGGTACACATAATGGTGTACTTCTCTCCCTACAGCTGCAGAGGAGAAGGTTCACAAACTAGATGTCCATGCAGGGGGCCTGGCCAGGTTGCACTGTTAGTGTGGTGAGTACAGAGTAATTTGCAATCTATAGTCAAATACACAAGATAGAGTAATTCATTCACTGCCAGTAGGTATATACAGTACAGATTTGTGTATTGCAATGAATGGGGATGTAGGTCTGTACTGCAATAACTGACTACTACCAACTATAGTGCAATAGAGATTAAAGTATTAAACCTGATAATGTTAATGAAATAAAGTTGCTACTGCAATAGTTGTGGAATTACAGCTGTATTGCAGCACCTGCATTATATCAACTGTTGTGCAATAAAGACTTAAAATATATACCAATAACTGCATTAAGGTATCCCTAAGAAAGCTGTGTTGTGCAATATGTGTGTAAGGAGGGCTGTTGTTCATGAAATTGAGTATGACATCTGCTGTGAAATAAAAACACAAAAAATACCACTAAGTGATTCAAGGTTTACCTAAGAAAGAGTGTTATGCTAAACTGTAGATTGACAGCTGTACTACAAGATATATGCATCATGACATTTGTTCTGCACTAACATCTGAAGCAATACCAGGAACACTCAAGTTATACTGTGTATATCAGGATTGTTTTGTGTTAAACATTGCATTTCATCTATTTGCATTCCTTATCCAAGTTATGGTGCTGCAGGCAAGTATGAAACTGTAATAGCTGTAGACTGCAAATATATCTGCAACTATATATGGGTCAGGTAGCCAACCTAATACTCTGATATAGTTTGTACACATCATAGATATTTCCACCCACTAAGAGTTTATGGTGTACACCTGCATTCTATGTATTAATTTACAGTTTACCTAGTATCTCTGTCATGCATGAACCTCATGCAAGTGTGTTCAACTGTCACTGCAGTCTTGTATACAACTATACTACTATTACCAGATCATATTTTGTTTCCAGGTGAGCTCTAGGCAAATATCAGTCAGTCAATAGTCTGCAGTAGCTTAGTTTGTTAAATGCTGTGTCTGATGTACATTTTGTCACACACACAGGCGAGGGTTTGACTCCAGTGACCAGTACTAATAAATATTACTGAATCAGTTATGTATTGTTAACAGATGTTCTCCCCACAGGAATTACAGGTAAATGGGTGCAGTAGCCCTTATTATGGGTTAATCATTTTTTTGTTCAGATGTTCAGATGTTAACAGCATTGATCAGGAATGTGATAAGATGTCATAAAATAAAAGCAACAAGTACAATAGTAATAAAAGATAATGCAATAAATATAATGTGTAATCTTGGTATGGCTATATGCCTGGTGTGTCTCTGAACATTGGCTGATGGTCTAACCCCATGCCTGTCAAGGATGGCTTGATAGTTGTTTACTCTCTGTACTGTACATGATACATGTCTCTGAAGTGTCATACTGTCACAGACTGCAATCACCATTGACTAATCCCTCTGTCACAGATCTATCATCAACATGATTATGACAATAGCAAAGTCACACTACATCAGTCCACAGTACACCTTGGTAATTATATAGGTCCATCTGACATGTAATAGTCCTCTATAGTTGTGTACCTGTAGGTGTTACTGCTTGGCCCATACTGTCCCATGCAGATAGCTTGAGAGGTATGTACATGCTACAGCAGCTATAGGGCACTGTTATACATAAAGGAAAGACAGACCTGTAGCGTATATAACAGTACTGTTGCAAACTATATAGCCTATACTGATGTTAATGGACTGTATTTCTCTTGCCCGCAACCCCTTCTCTGCATCATAATTTATTATTGTTACACATTGTTTATGGTTTACTATTAACATATGTTGTTCTCTAAACATTATGTTGGATCTTGTGGTTTATTATTGTTATGTAACACAATGGCTGCATACTAATATAACATGTTGAATTACCTATGTTGTTGGCCTTATGCCATAACTGTTACTGGCATGCTGTTACTATACTGACTGTTATCTTACTTATTGTTGTGTTCCATATACTATGCATTGTTATATTACTGGGTTATTTGTAAAGTTCTGGCATGCTGTTATAACTAACTAAATGTTTTGTTCATTACTAACCTATACACATTGAAATACATCAACACCACAGCACGACTAGGTAGGCTGGTTCCTTGTGATCCACGTACCCTACCTCAGCCGGTTTTGGCACCAGGTCCCAGCATGTCTGGAACCCAAGCCGGTGGTGCCCCCTCCGCTGGCCCTGCACCACGTATGGGTGGAACCACCTCAGGAGATGGGGCCTGCCCCCCTGGGAGAGAGGTGGAGGGGGGGTTGTCATCCAGGCTCAGCTACCAGTGATGGTGCGCAGGATAGTTCATCATAGGTATGAGAAATGCCTGCATCGGACTAAGGAAAGATGGCAACCTGGAGGGCCCTGGAGGCCCTGACACCCAGTCTCGAGCACAGCCACCTTTGGGACAGTGAAGAAGCAGTGTTGACTGCCCATGGGTGGGGAGCTCAGTCACACTGCTGCTGTCTGGGGGCACATGGACCTCTGATTCAACAACACCCATCCCATCCAAGGTGTTTACCCCCTCATGTGTCACACATTGCCCCATATGTTGCCTTGTCTTTCCGCAAATGAAACATCTCCTACCCAACCTACCTTCCCACACATACCTGTATCCCTTCTCCAACATTCCACTCTCTCCTTAAAAAAAAAAAAAAAAAAAAAAAAGGGCACCTGTCCCGCAAAAAAATATTGCCCCATGGTTTCACTTCATAATCTCAAAATGCTGAAATCTTGAATTTCAGCATTTCGAGACCATGAAGCCGAAACCATCACAACACTGACACTTACAAAGCCGAAACCAAAACACCAAACACACAGTACTCACCACACCACACACAAACCACAACACCCCCACCACAAAACAAATAAACACACCAAAACACCACACAGGCACACACCTACAATACAGAAATGCAAGGGGGCAAGCCCCCATGCATCCCCCACACCCCCCTACTTATATATACCAACTCCGAGATCGCACAAACAGAAGAAAACAATCACACACAGCTACAGTCCCTCGTGCGTGCACACACACACACACACACACACACACACACACACACACACACACACACACACACACACACACACACACACACACAAACACCAACACATCCAACACTCACATCTCAGCTTACACCTCCCTAACCTAACCCACACATACAAGTCAGAAAAATGCTCACATACACTCACTTACCTGACTTTCCGAACCTCATCCCAAACAGACACTTCACGCAACATACCGGAAATGCATAAGCATGGTTTCGAGATATTCAAATTCGTTCTTATGCACTTTTGGCATTCTGAAGTTTCAGCTTCATGGTCTTGGAATGCTGAAATTCGAGATTTCAGCATTTCAAGATTATGAAGTTAAACCCACCCCATACATAGCTCTCTATTTTGCACACGTGTCCACTGGACACAACTAATTATTACATTAATTAATGAACACATTTATGTTGCCTCAGCCCTATATCTGGGGTGTGAAGCTCCAAATACCAAATTCTGTAAAACCTGCTCAGATGTTACTGTACAAGAAATGGAGATGTATGATGCTTTCCTACACTCTTCTTTCATAGCCCTACCTGCCTTTCAGTATGTTTTTCTCCCTGCTTGTCCCCATTTCACCATGTTAAGAACATCTGCAAAATAATATTCCCTCCCATGTTTCAAACCCATACCCCCCCTCTTCTACAGCAAAGTGCATTAGTCCACTAGGCCACTCACCTCTGAATTAAAGCAAGTGTTTCCAGCAACATATACTGATTGCCACTGACACACTGGAAGTACATATAATGGGAATGATGGGAGTGTACTTGTGATTGTGATGCAGACACAACACAGTATACAGCCATATAAATACAAATGGATGTATGTGAGGCCTGGAATAGCAAGTATATCTGGCAACTGTATACACTGTTGCAGAATGTCCATAGTTTTGCCCCCTACATTTGGCACAGTTTCACAAAAACATATCTGGCTGGTAAAATACTGGCAAGTCAATAAATATTGAGGTTAGAAAATCATGACAGACATTTGAGTGTCACACTTCATACCCTTCACAAAACACATGCTAATGCAAATCCTGTCACAGACTGTATGCATGCACATATATCCTGCAAATACACCTAGTGCAGCATTGACTCCATAGCTCAGTCTGTTAAATACCTTGCACGTAGTGCATTTTGCCACCCACAGTCATGTGTTCAAATCCAGTGTGTTGCACTTCACGTACATTCTTGGGAATACAGCAAATAATGACTGAATCATGCAGTTTTAACATAAACATGTTGCTGCTACTGAATTAACTGTTAACCATGTTTGCAAGTTGAAGGCCTGTAGGTAGGGACACAAGGCACATATTGGTATAGCCTACCAATATGTTACCTAGTACTCTCTGACTGGCACTGTTACATAACATGTACCTTAAGCACATGCCTCAACTGGACTGTTATGGGTACCCTCAACCTGGCTCTGTTATAACGACAGAGCTGACACTGCCCCCTCAGTGACACATACAGCTTGCTGTGCTCCAAAGTGTTCACACTCACCCCTAGGGGTCCTAGGCTGCATCAGCAACTGCAGCCTGCAGCATATGCAGCTGTATGTTAAGCTACCTACTACAGACCTACCATACTTCACAACCTCCTAAAATAAGTGATCTAGACAACACCCATACATAAAGGGGTGGGGGGAAAAGGTCGAGTGACAGAGACATGTTTCAGAGTTCGCCCCTACAGACATAGTGAGCTGGCAGACCAGCAGCTACTGCAGCAGCATGCATATTCTGATGGGTATGACATCTGACACTGACATGTCTCTTCCCTCTTACTGACCACAACCTGCAATGTTTAACACTGAACTGCCAGATAATCACAATGTCATCTGACAAAGGCCAAACATAGCATGCAAAACTGTGGAAATACCTCATAAATCTCAACAGTGGACAGTATTTGTACCTACTGTCTGCAATGCTGTAGTCTCCACACCTCAGTAATGTCCATTTCAAAGTCTAAAAAATGGGCCAAGGCCTACATGAAGGCCTTAAATATTGCACTGTCGTGTTATGTCATTAGCTAATAAAAGTGCAACCCAACTGTTCTGGATTCAATTAGCAAGTCTGAGCCATGGATTGGTGCACAGGCAATTACCTGTTAATGAGCATTACCTACAAAAGGCAAGCAACTGCATATGGGAAACAGGTCTATAAATTGCTTTACCAAGACAGACTGCAATTTACCAAGCATTTTTCTTGAGGACTTCTTCACAAAAGGATTATGCCACTCTACCAGGTATGTAATACAAGTCCCCATATAATGGGACACAGATGGGAGAATGCAGTTATGGGGAACAGGGATAACAACAGTAGCCCTATAGTACATCTCTGGGAATGACATGTAGTTGATACTCTGCTGTCCAAGAGCTACAAGCATGCCTCTCAACTGTGCCTGCTGTGAATTACATCACAGCTGTGGCCCTCTGTCTCCCGCCTACAATGGATGGCTCCTGTACAAATTCTACTGGATTATGTGTTAGACATATTGACAGTAAGTAAAGGTAAACACAGCTGTCATTTCAGATGATGTACTGTCATTCAGCTCCTCTCAGTCTGTGAATGTCACACAGGAATAGTTCAGACATTGTAAAGGTGTCCCTAACTGTCATTGATGTACTCTGGCTAGGTCACAGTTTAGTCGACATTCGTATGTCATTGCTCAAGAGCTATGGCTAACATACCTGGCAACCCCCTACAGCAGGAAGTCAGGTCATAGCCATTATTACTGTGGGGACACAGGCCAAACCTCAGTAGCAGAGTGTACATATTGTTCATACAAACTAAGAGTATGAATAGAGTAACAGATATTACTGTAGAATAACTGTTTTCTGAGGGTTCTGGCATGTGGCAGCCAGATTCTCTATATTCTGAGAACAGCCATCAATTATTGGCCAACCGCTTGCCAGATGTCCACAAGTTTGTGCCAAAAGGACCACATATATCAGGCACACATACCCATTTGGCAAACATCTGTGTACTGGAGAAGTATGACGCCTACAGGGATAATATACTACAGCAGGTTTGTACTGCTATCTGTCACTGTGGCACAGTGATGTTGCTGGACTGTTCCCATATACATGTAATCACACACACACACCTATGTGTCTGACAGTGGCCGTATGACATAGTAGTGGGACTTTGCCCATAGGAGACACATCACAGTAGATGGCATTGATGGGTATGGAGACATACAGTGTACTCTGTCACGGCACACAGGGACATAACCAGTATTGCTACTATGTTGGTGATAGCGACATACATACTGTGTTGATAGACTGCAGGGTATGGTGTGGGAGGTAGCAGTGGATAGTGCAGGTCAATTTGGATGTGCAGGGTCTGACATAGTAAATATCACTGTATCTGGTCCTGTAATGTGTTCTCCTCTTGTTGTCTTTCAGACAGGATGTATTGAAGAAGGCACCTGCCATTTTCAGAAGCTGAAAATAATGTCATCCTGGATGGCCTCATACTCCATCACAGCATTCTCCTGTCCAGGACTCAGCAGCATCATGACCAATGTGCAGCACTGTGGGCTGACCATATCACAGCAGTTAACTAAGTAGGCCCACAGGACAGAACCTATGAACAGGTCCAACATTAGGCCATGGATATTGTCAATGCTGCATGGCAAAGGGCTGCCTCTGTGGGCAGGGACCATGCTGCCACCAGTGGAGGGCCTGCAGCAGAACAACCACTCTCAGCCACAGAGGAATTCCTGGCAAAACCTAGGAACAACCACTAGCTCTCAATCATCCATTACCCCATACTTCATGGTGGTGGGTGACACAGGATCCACAGCAGAGGAGTGTCCAGGTAAGCCTCCTGTGTTCATCAGTGTAATACTGTATCAGTCATTGTGGCAGCCTCTGCATACCAGTTCATGGGTGTCAGGTCTATCTGCATTGGGGGGGTGGTTTGGTTTTAATGCACAGTTGTGACACATGCTCAGAATGTCAGCAATATAGGCAGTGTCACATTAGCTACTGTACATGTTGATATACACACATATTACCCTGTAACAATGCCACATTTGGTATTGCAGACAATACCTCTTCCTCACATTTCCATAGGTAAGTCAGGTGTGGCCAGAGTCCAAGATTCTGTACCTCGTAAGTGTGATACTGTTGTATGGATTATATATACCCTAAGCAAGTTAACGGCTGACATTTTGCCCTTGGCACAACTGTTATGCTTAGCCAGAGTACAATACTTGCATGTTCAGTTTCAAAGGGGTTAACTGACGTACATTGAATGGGTAATCACAGTTGTGTATTTGCAGGAGCAGTAACACATTTGCAGCTATCTTTGAGAAGGTCTACACAGTCTGCTATACAAGCGGCAATCACTCACAGATGCCTGTTCACACACAATATAGAGATGGTTCATACCTGAGGCAGTGGTACTAGTATGTCAGGATGGGTGCACTGTGTCTTACGTGTAGGTCTATCACATACACTGACATATTGCTTATCACACAGGTGAATACTACTGGTAACATTAACTGGACATAGCTGCAGTCCATGTCATAAAGGGTTTGTCTTGTCTGTGTATTTTGTAGTCTGCTTGTGTGTTGTGCATGGTATTAGAAATAAGATGTGGTATGTATAAGAAAGACAAATGAAAAACTGTTCTAAACACAAAAACAACAAGCTGAAGAAGTAGTAAATGCCCCTTCACAGTGTACTAAAGCACCAAATGAGCCAGTTCAATAAAACCAATACTGGAGTTTATTGAGTCAACAAATAAAATCCACAAATGAGCGCTTTCATCCTGAGCACTTCAGAACTTCATCAGATTTACTGATGAAGCTTCAGCTCATCGTTTTTGTGTTAAGATGTGGCATGTGTAATGCAGTTATGGCTCCTCACCTGTCAGTGTATGAGTGGATTACCATACATAATAGTGCAGGTAGTAATGTACTTATTTTGCCTTCCTCCTCACAAGTGAATGTGGGGGTTGGAGTTTGTCCCCCTCATAACCTGATGTTAGTGTCTTATCAGACTCTGATGATGATGGTGACCATAGTGAGAGACAGGTGTTGTTGGGGACTGAATCTGTCCCATGAGTTGACATCCCATTTCCTCCCCCTTTGTCTCTGGACACAGTCAGTATGCCCACACATACCCAGTCCTCTGTGGCCACAGATATTGGACAGTCAGAGTGTGGCGGCATCGCACAGGAGAGTGTGGTGACAATGGCATCAGTGAGTGTAGACAGTAGCGAGTTGGAGAAGTCCCACACAGGCAGATTGACAGGGATGATCAAAGGAGGACTGCTGCCCATCCATCACCTGTCACAGCTGTCACATCACGAGTCACCTGATGCATGTTTCAGTCTATCATGGAGGCAAAGGCACATTCTAAACTCAACACTACACGGATGCTCAGGATCATGGATGCATCACTGTCTGACATCCTTGACTCCCTCCACCACATTGGTGATGCCATGCATCATTTCACTGATGTAGTGGACAGACAGTGGGGTTAGACATAGTCAGTCCTTGACTGTACACTGTCTCTGCTTGAACATGTGGTGGGAGTAGGGCATCAAACACATGGGCGTAAGTCAGCAACAACGTTTGCTGAGAGTCCATGTGGCTGTGCACCCACACGCTCCTGTAGTGGCAATACCTCCAGCACTGCAGACAGGAGGGTGCTGTCCACACCACAATGTGGCAGGCCATGGGCACATGGTCCTGGGTGGTCCCGTGAGGGACACAGGCCCAGCAGACACGAGTCACTTTCAGTGACTAGTACCACATCTGACCCAGGGCATGGTGGTGCCAGTGCAACTCCTGGCAGAGGCAGTTCCCATATTCTTGGCTGGTGACGGTAAACTGTCCATTCTGCCATGTATGGTCCACAGCTGTCCAACACACCCATGTGCAGGGCTAGCACATGGCTTGACAGTGTACACTCACACACTCATACATCACTGTCACATGCAGGTCACCAACAGACACACACGACACCTATCTATGGCCCAGCTGACCAGCACCCCTTCATGACTCCCACATATGATGTCAACTATTTGACACAGCCTAGGCCTCTGGCACCCCCACACCAACCCTGTACATGTGATGATACCTGTGCCACATCCCTGCTATCTATACCATCGATGCAGGTACATGCAAATATGTGTTTGATGCACAGGGTGTCTATAGTACAGTACATGACATGTTGTAGTGCACTTGTGTTATGCCATGACAGGTGCTTTATGCTGGGGTGCATCATGAGTACACATCAAAATGTTTGTACCATTATTGCATGATGTTAGATTGGCAGTGTTGTTGCAGACTGATAGGTATTTACTTTTTATGTTTCTGTCTCAGAGGTCTGAGTGGCTATGCTTTGGAGACTTGCTGGCAGTACAGCAGCTGAAGATGGCATGGTTGCTAAGTGGAAATATGACATCAGCCAGGAACAGCTGTATATGCGCATGGTTACCTAGATCTGTATGTGTAGAACAGTGTGGCAGGGGCAATGGGGGCAGACAGCATAATCCTGCATGCATACCCTGTGACAATGCATCCTACCTTTGCTACATGTCACCTGGGTGTTCCATACCTACAAATGTAGGTGGTGGCAGCATTTATGCATAGTTAGAGGTGGGCTAATTAGGGCCTGCAGCTACTCACAGGGCCTTAAAATGTATAATTAATGCACACAAATAGGCGAGACAGACACACCGCTACAAGGGGGTATATTTACACACACAGTTGTTCTTTAGGAGATTAGAACCCCTACCTATCTAGTACTATATACCATTGGACTACATACTTATTGCATGTGCCACAGAGCTTATATGCTCTGACAGTGTGTGCCACTGCTGTTAAGGTGGATGACATCAGCAGCTGTTGACAGGGAGACCAATGTTGTAGAGGACGCTAGTCAGAGGACCATAAATTAATTGACCATTGCACAGATATAGGCCTGATAGGGATGTCTGTACTGCTGTATGGGAAATACGTACATATACACATACAGAAGATGGGTGATGTGAGATTAGTATCCCTGCCTACCTACTAGTACACACGACAGCTGACAGTACTACTTGCATGTGCCACCGGTTACATTTGGTGCACAACTGGCTGCAGCACTACATCACTCTTATGTGACTATATATATATATATATATATATATATATATATATATATATATATATATATATATATATATATATATATATATATATATATATATATATATATATATATATTTATATTTATATATATATATATATATTTTTATATTTATTTTTTTTTTTTTTTTTTGTTGTTTGTTGTAGTCTAGGATATATCTAGCTGGATATTAGGGCCGAGGCAGAAAGACCAACACATGAACATTCATTAACATAAAAAAAACAAAAAAAAACAAAAAAAAACAAAAAAAAAAAAAAAATACAGCAACACATGAACATAGGCATATAAATAACATACTGACATTTTAACAAAACAGTAAAAATCAAATTTCAAAA
Source organism: Protopterus annectens (assembly GCF_019279795.1). Lineage (NCBI taxonomy): Eukaryota > Metazoa > Chordata > Ceratodontiformes > Protopteridae > Protopterus > Protopterus annectens. Next base: position 186,222,153 of record NC_056727.1, read on the forward strand.
AGTAAAATAAAGAATATTATTATTAAATATTAATATTAATTAATACAAAATGGTGCTTGAATACATAATTAATGTGAATATGGGCATAATGTGGAGTAAATGAATAAACAGCAGATATATGATATATATATATAGTATATAAAAGTATATAGATAACATATATATAATATATATATATAACTATATATATATATATATATATAATTATATATATACATATACATATATATACATATATACATATATATATATATATATATATATATACACACATATACATATATATATATATATATATACATACATATACACATATACACACACACATGACACACACACACACACACACACACACACACACACATATATATATATATATATAAAAATATGTAGCTACATACATACATATGTATATCTATCTCTCTCTCTCTCTCTCTCTGTATATATATATATATATATATATGTGTGTGTGTGTGTGTGTGTGTGTGTGTGTGTGTGTGCCACATACTAATAGATAAGGGTAATCATGTCTGACAGATAGGGAGAGACAGATACATATACATACCTGTCTGCATGCATAGTGATCTATTCACATCTTAGCTCTTTAGACATGAGAGAGCACATGCATGCTGAAAAATACTAAAAGTAGGGGGGGCCCAGTGTGTGACCAGTACTTACAAGGTGACTCCAATCCAGACCTACCTGTACTCCAGTCCAAGATTTTGTGTGCTACAGCTATTTGGCTGCTGCACCAGATTCAACAGTCCAACACCTCCCTGATATTATGTCCAAGGGATTCCCCGGCTGTGTGCTGCACATAATATCTGAGTCATACCTAGGGTGTGTACAGATTGTAATCAGCTGTACAAGGTTTTGCATCATATGTCTGGTACATTTTACATACTATAGTGATTTTCTGGTACATTAGTGGCAAATCATTATAGACTGATGTTAGGAAATGATGACAGACAGTTGATTTATTGACTCCATCCACAGCAGGGAACCCATGCTACTGGAAGACCTGTTATTCTCTGCACTGTCTACAGTTGTGTGGCCACTAGTTGATCCTTCTCCTTATATGTGGGCCTTTGTCCCACTCCTCTTCATGGCTTTGTCCATATTCCCTGCTCTAAGTAGTTGTATTTATGCTGTGACTTGGGTTCATGCTGTAACCCCTCACACAAGGTTACAGACTTCTCATCTCTGATTGTACATGCTTTGCAGGATGTCCAACATTCCATCCCATATGTCTGCTCTGTTCTGCTCCTCAGACAGTTGTGTTGTTTTGGTAATATACAACTACATGGTGCCCACTGACTTGTTGTAGCTACTGACAAAGTTATGTGACTGCCTGTACATCCTGCTGCTACTCTGACTTGTTATAACCTGCTTTTATACTAGCCACCTTCTAGGTTACTAATGCATGTGCAATGTCCATAGCTGTGGCCTCATGTTCCTCCATTCTCTCTGGCATTGTACAGCTTTCTTGCAGTAACAAATAATGACATATTTTATAAGTCTGTGGGACTTCTACCACAGGAGTACCTCTCATGCAAAACTGTAGATGCAGCCAGCTTTGAACTATAAACGCCATTAACCATCCTAATGTATTTAGCCCACTAAGCCACACCAGCCACCAGAAAGTGAAGTTTAATTCCTGACACTATCAATAGCAGACAGACATAACTTTGACCCCTGCATATTGGGGAGATAGGACATGTTGTCAGGTTGTTTGGGACAGCCCTGGGACTGTGTGGTCTGCTGCTATGACCTTGCTAAAATACTGTTGCTGCAGTTGTATGGGAACATGGCTGTGTTGGTGGTAGGGCACTCTAACATTGACAGTCATGTGTCTTTCTTATGGCCCCATTGTTTGGCATTTCCCTTGCGTAGTGCAGTGGGTTTTGCTGTCTTGTGCTCTACTGCATATTATGGGGAAACCAGTATTAGACATTGAGTATCTGTTGTCCCACATAGCTGTTAATTCTCTGCAGGTAGCCCAGTAGCCCACTATATTCCCTTGGATACATGCAGCAGGTCCATACATATGCTACCATAGTCTAGTACCCCATACATTTATTGTAAAGAAGAGTGACTTACCTTGTGACTGCAGGCAGCAGTTGAGATAACAGTGCTTCAGGGCTGACTCTGTCTGATGCACACAGTACACAGCCAATACATGGTAAGATACAGGTTGTGTGGTGTGGCTGGCATCCTTTTTACTATGTATGTGAGTCAGAGTAAGATGTCAGTCTCTAGGACACTAGGTTGTCAGTGCATGTGCTATGCATTGTCTCTTTGCCAAGGCCAGGGCATAATGGGCACACCTACGTCTACCTACAGGGACAGCCTCAGAGGGTTCCTCTTCCAACTCTTCCTGTGACTGTGGCTGTGGGGACCTTGGCACTGGTGGGGAGCTGTGTGTTCCTTCAATGTAATGATCCTGCTGCAGCTGTTTCTGCAGGCTCATATTGTGTAGCATGGCACATACTGTGAACATCTGTGCACATGTGGCTGGAGAGTACTGCAGGGCTGGACCAGATATATTAAGGCAGCAGAACCGTGACTTGAGAAGCCCAAACACATACTCTATGATGTTCCTAGTTTATGCGTGTGCCTCTTTATGGCATTCTTCGGTAGGTGTATGTGCATTTCTGATGGGTGTCATCATCCATGGATCCAGTGTGTAGCCAGCATCCCTCAGTAGATGGCCATATGGGATGTCCCCCCGACAAACATCGGATACAGCTGTGATGCATGTCAGATATGGGAGTCATGATAACTGCCTGGGCTGCCAGCACACAAACTTATGATAATACCATGGGCATTCACATGACCTGGCAGTTGATGTAGTGACACCACTTGCAGTTGATGTAGACTCTACTCTCCTCACTGGTTGGTGCTTTGATGTGCACATGAGTGCAGTCTATGGCTCTCAATACCTCAGGGTAGTGTGTTACATGGTGGAAGAGGTGCATGCTGCTGGCCCTCTCCTCGGGGGTGCCGGGTAAATAAATGTTTTCTCTGGCATGTGTTTGCATGGCAGCCAGGAACTGGTGGAGTACCCTGGATGCAGATGCATGTGAGACTCCCATTATGTCCCCAGTTGGTCTTTGAAAAGTACCTTTAGCTAGTACTCTAAGGGCTACACATACCTTTGATTCCTCTGGGATGGGTTCCCCTCTGTTGGCCCTGGGTCTGAGTTGAGGGTGGCAAAGCTCAGTGCATTCTTGTAGTATGTCCTTGTCCATCCTGTCACACTCTACAATCTCCAGCTTATGTAACTCCTGGAAGGTTACCCTGGGCTTGAACACTCTTCTCCTTCTCAGTCTAGGCCTATTGTCAGCACCAGGAGCAGCACTGACCTCAGCCTCTAGCACATACAGGCCCTAGCATTCTGTCAGTTAAAATTCCCAAGTCTGTACTCCAATGGTGCAGAGTATGGGTGAAAAATCAGATTGTAGGGTGTATGCATACTTTATAGTGGTTTGCTGCAGATGCAGCCTATGTGATTGGCTGACTATGATTCATTCCACTTGCCAGATATATCACTGAGGAGTTTGAATGGCCCAATGTTAGTGGAACATGGCTTATCAGTCATTTATACATGATTGGCTTTCCCAGCCTATTTCCTTTTTTTTTTTATGCCTTCCCTGCTAAGCACTGTGGCGTGGCATGCAAACCCACTCCGCAAGTATAAACACTGCTCAGCAGTCTGAACACACCCCTATGCACGGGCATGCTCAGCATAGCTTAAACCAGCTAAAACACACACATGCCCCACAGCTAAACAAAGCTTAGCAGCATTAGACACCCCCCCTGCTTAGCTGAGCTGAGCAGCACACAAATGAGTGCCGCTGAGCTTCAATCCGCTTAAACATATTGTGACACACCCCCTTTTGATATCAGCTACCTGTTCTATGGACACCAACATGGTTCTGGGACTACATGGGTTTTATCTGTGGACACAGTGACCCATTTTTGCTATTTAGTAAGCCCAGCTCATTTGCATATAGATCCTTGCACATAACCTGGATACTTCACTATTCCAGGGCCTGCCTCCTTAGCAACCACTGACATCTACCATTGTACATACTGCATGGAGGACACTATAATGCTTTATTCTCACATATGTCTTAATTTCAGTTTTTAAACATTTAACATTTTTTTGCATAATGGCATGTTTGCCCGTTGCTGCACGTCGTGCACACGGAATATGGGTATTAAAAAATATATTATTTTAAATTATTTTGCATTAGTTTTTGGACTCACAGGGCATAGTTTTGCACATATCTGTGCCTACCATGACATTTCTGATCTTCTAATTGGGCTTTTACAGCCCCTGTTCAATTTTTCCATTTCTGTGTACAGTTAATTTTCCATGTACACTGCTGACACCAACACAGGTTCTGCACGGATACCTAGCTGCTTCCTGGATTGCAAAACAGCCTAATTTGCATTTGAGGTGATTTGCATGCCACGGACACTTCCGTGTCCGCATGCTCGTGCATGCCCCTCTGCTCTGTTTACTGGATCACACGGCTGCTGGTTTCCATGTTAGATCCATGCTACTATGCCTACACAGAAATTCCATCCATGTAGGCTTTATTGAATTCCCCCTAAGAGTTTACTGGTTGAGAGAATGTCTTTATCTGGAGAGTAGTGCTGTAGGGTATCTTTTAGTGCTGGACATTTTTCTGGTGTATGTATAAGATTGTGTGCAGTAATAAGTTGCAATATTGTACTTGTAATAACAAGGAATGTACAGCCCACACATACTTCTACTGCCATCATGGCATAGCTGAATAGCTGATGTTCCCATGACAAAACATAGGTGCTGGATGTTGCCATCAGCCTACAATCTGTATGTGCAGTGATGTTCTAAGAGACCAGTTGCATGTAGTATTAACTTAGTGCACTATCCACCTACATGGGTGGGGCTGAGCCATCATGGTCCTACTGTCCTCACTTTATGGGATGATCCCAGTACTACTGGCCACATGCAGGGACACCAAAAATGTGTACAAGTCTGTTAGCCTGGTGGTCTCTGGTGGCTCCCATGTAGTGAACCTTTGTGCTGCTATGAAACATGCCTTTGCCTTTGCACACCTTGTTATTACAGAATTGTTGTTGCAAACTGACCAAATGTTGATAATTTCTGACTGACCTTTTTGTAAGGCTGCATTAGCTTTGGGAAGTCTTAGCAGGTATTGGTTAGTAGCTGCAGTAGCAGTTGCCCTATTTTTTGGCAGTTTCTTCAGGTGTGCATCAGTGGTTGTGGTAGACTTCACAGATCTGTTAATTATTTCCTCCATTTTTCAGCTGAACTTAGTATCTGCAGCCCCATTAAAGATGTTTATAAACTTGATTATACACAGTTAATAACACCAGTTTCTATTAGCACCATGTTGTTTGAAAGAAAGGCATTGATTCGTTTATAAATTACCTTAGGAAGGTACACCCTTACAGGCAGCACAATCCTACCCGACTCACAGGGAAAAACTGTGGTGAATTTTTTTCTTTTCTCAGCCATTGAAGAGTGTGTATTTTCCCTTCAAATCACATGACACAGAGTGCCAGTTGCACAATTTCTGCATTTTCTAGGTAGTTATGAGTAGCAAAAATTGAAAATTTGCCCACATGCTGTACCACCACTTGTGATTTTTCTTGTTCTTTTCATGTACATAATATGCAGAGACACTATATATCAGATGTAAGGAAAACTTTCCTGATAATAAATGAAGAGTTCAGATACAGAAAAAAATAACAATTCCAAAAAGTGATAAAATAAAAACAGATGGCAACAGCCTCACACAAAAAGTAGTAACATTATTTTTTTTCAAAGTGAGATTTCTCAGAGCAAAATAAATACAGCAATGTCAAGCAGGTAAAATTATGAAACATTTTCCCAGTTCTTCAAGTGCCTGTAATCTTCAATTAAGCATATACCGATACATTACAAAAAGCCTATTGCAGCTTATTGAATATCACTGTGTTTCTTGCAGAAGTACAATAAATCCAGCTCAGATATGTTGCAGTTCCTTCATCAGGAAAACATACTTTCTTCTGCATTCCAAGACTGGCTCCTGCTTTTACACAAAGTGTCTGGACTTCTCGTGATTCTAATCTCAGTTATCAAGGCGTACATTTTATATACAGACTGGAGCAGTTATCTTTCATTAGTTTCATTCCATGCATCTTTCCTGAAGGCTCTGTATCTGCTTTCTACTCTACCACCCTACTGTGTATCCTATGCTCTCCAGTGGTGGATTTTCCTTCCCAGTGCTCTTGCCCATTCTACTATACTACCCTAGGGTATATCCTGTGTTCTCCAATGGTGGACTTCCCCTCTGCCATGCTCTCCCTGACACTACTATACTACCCTAGGGTATATCCTATGCTCTCTAGTGGTGAACTTTCCTTCTCCCATGCTCTCCCACATTCTAATATACTAACCTAGGGTATATCTTATGCTCTCCAGTGGTGGACTTTCCTTATCCCATGCTCTCCCACATTCATTACCTGCCTAGCAGTCACTCTATGTTATGTGCGTACGAATGTCTGCCTATATTATGAAAACGGTAAACACAGAATGAAAGCTGTCAGAGTTCAGACGTGTGTGTTTAAAATTTAAAAGTGTTCAGATTCAGTAAGAATATTAATTATTAGCACTTGACATGTGTGGTGCGGGCATATTTCAAGACCTTGGTGATTTTTAATTTACTTGCACTATTACTTTATGTGATACTTTTACTTTACTGATTTTGTTATTTGTTAGCTGGTTTCCATGAGACATATTTATAATCTTTCTTAGTGGAGAACAGCTAAACATTGGAAAAATGGAGGTTTCCCCTTACCACCACTGTTATGCAACCATGAAGTTATTATATCTAATCAAGGGTGGGGGAAGCGTATTTACTACAAAAACACTTGATGTTTTTCATATTGGTGACTGCTGCAAGCTATATTGGTGATATCCTGCCAAGAATATAACAGCTAGCTAGCTTCCAAATCTTTAGGATATCCTCCACATGCTTAAACTGTCAAGTTGCTTGAGTTGAGCTGAGTAAAATACCAGAGCTTTACTGCCGCCAAAGAGTACACTGCAAAGAGGATTTTGAGGACTGATGGTTGCATGGTGCTTTTCTTAGCTGAGCAGGTAAGTTTTCTTTGTGGAACAACCTTCCATTTTCTGATTTTTTTTATTGATGTTCTATTCCTTTCCTCTTCAGGAAAGTTATTTTAAAGCTAGGAGTGCTGCATATTAATGATTTGCCTCGAGACTATAATGTACTTTTAAAGTGAGCACTCATTGTGTCTGTCAGTTTAAAAGCAATGTTATCTAACTGATGAATTATTTTATGTGAAGAAATTGTGTTTATTTTAAGGATGTGGGGCTGCCATAGCATTTGAAAATGCTTTTTACTGTCTTTCTTCTGTCAAAAAAAGTAATTTTTCTGGACTGGTAGTTTTACTGGCATTGTTGTTTATTTTCTCCAGAACAGAGGCACCATTTTCGACTTGACCATGGACAGATTGTCACTCCCAATGTTGGTCCTTCTTCCTGCCACAAAAAGAAAAAGTTAAGCAAACAGCCTTTGCCATCGCAGCAGGCTAGTAATTTGCCTCAGCTGCAGGTGGGTGACTTTGCTGTGACTATTTGTTGTACCCCAGACCACTCATCTTTTACAATGGATCCCTCTGGTGTTGCACCTATAGCCACTATGGACTGGGAGATAGCGACGTCCTCTGCAGCTCTTGGGGTCTGCTCAGTGGCAAGGGAGAACCACTGTTGCTGGTCTCGGGAGAGGGAAGAGGGAAGGCTTCCCAGCTGTGTCATAATGATGTGCCCATTCCTGAGGAATAAGCTGCTGCCATTAGTAACAGTGTTGGCCCCATTTTTCACATCACAAAGAAATAGAAAACCAAATTAGTATCTACTCCTTCTTAAGTTTCTTTAGAGAGAAGTAGTTTACTGGGACAGGCTCATGACTTAATTCAGAATATTTATTGATCCTTCTTCTAGAGTAGTCTCTGGCAAAAGAAAGAAGGATACCTCCTTTACTGAACAGATTAAACAGTTTGAATCTGAACAGGAAGATGCAGAGATGGATTCTGTGTTTTGTCCTCAAATTTCTGATTCAGACTCATAGGAGAGTTCTCTTTTTGATTCTCCCAGTGGGGGGGGGGGGGTCTCTTTCTCTGAGACTATTACTAGAATGTCCCAGTCTTCTCAGTGGGAGAACACTGAGGTTTCCAACCCCCACCAAAATTGCTACAAGTTATTACAGAAGGATTTTCCAGAACTTACACCCATTCATCCTGTCCTGTCTGCTTTAGAGGATGTTTGTCTTACTGCCTGCAATTTTCCTGATAGTCAGCTAGCTGTCTCAAAAAAGGAAGACAGGATTTATAAACATCCTCAGTCTTTTAAATTTGTATGCACTATTCCCAAACCTGACCCAGCAGCTATAGCCTTAGGTGACTCCCCTACTGCTAAGCACTTCTGCAACATTGAATTTCAGAATTTTAAACTATCAGGCTGCTATGTTAAAGTTTATTCTGACATATTGTGAACTTATGAAGAATGTTTTATCTACAGTTTCTTCTTGTGAAGAAAAAGTTTCTTCTATCGCACACATCACTACTCATTGTTTGCAGTGTGTGCATGACTCTGTTAATACTACTTCCAGAGCTATGGTCATTGGTATGGTCTTAAGGAGTTTTGCTGGGCTGCATTCTCAGAATCTTCCAGATGATGTTTTTCCCTTAGATAGAGATTTAGTGTTTGGCCCCTTTGCTGCAGAGGTGATCAAAAAGTGTGATGAATGGGGCAAGCTGATCCAGGGAATCTCTAAGAATTTTAGACAGAACTTGGGTAAACAACTTTTAAGAAGTGTCAAGGAGGTTCCTAAAAGAAGTCGCAAACCTCCCAAAACCATGGACACTTAAACAAGTTTGAATGATTTTTCAAGAGACCTTATGATCCCCTCCCACCCTGGCCCACTTTCTCTTCCAGAAAGTCTGAATCAACATTTTTGTCTTTGGCAACAGATTGTTTCAGACATATGAGTTCTGAAATCCATTCATCAGGGTTACAGATGGAAGTGGGGGTCATTTCTTATGTTGCAGATCAGACTGTTTTGGTTCCATCTATTCTTCATCACATGCTCTCCCAAAGAGTGATAGAACCATTTCCTTTTTCCGCGGGGAAGGAGTTTTATTCAAGGATGTTCCTAGTCCCAAAGAAAGAAAATACTTTGAGACCAGTTCTGGATCTTTCTTTCCTAAACCTGTTTGTGATAGTGCCCAGATTCAAAATGATGCCACTTCACAATCTCTCTTCTCTGCCTCTTCTTCCTCTTTCAAGTTTCTTGTTAACGCTAGTCTTAAAACATGCTTATCATCACATTCTTATTCATCCAGACTTCAGGTTTTTCTTTAGGTTTTGTGTTTCTGGATCACATTATTAGTTCTGTGCCTTACCATTTGGACTATCCACTGTAGGAAGAGTGTTCACAAAGTGTTAGGCTCCAGTTATAGCTTATGGCAGGCTACAGGGTATCCACATTTTGCCATATATAGATGACTTGCTTATCTTTTTGGAGTCTTTTTCATAATGTCAGGAATATCTCTTCTCTCTTGGGTGAGAGAACTCTTTACACAAGTTGGGATTCCAACAGAACAATCAAAAGTCTTTCTTCACTCCCTCACACAGGATTGTGTTCCTATGATTTCAACCAGATACCTGAGTTCAAAGAGCTTTTCTTCCATAGGCAAAAACAGATCTTTATTTAGATCTATTTCTAAGGTTTTCCACTCAGACTTCAGTCACTAGGAGCAAATAACTCAGGATTTTGGGTCACATGGTATCTATGATTCTCATGATACACCTGGCATGTGGATGCTCCACATAAGAAAGATACAGTGGTATCTGAAATCTGTTTGGTCTGAGCATCAACACCCTTTATCTTTAGAGATCACAGTACTGGGGTTTATCAGAAAATAAATCACTTGGTAGAGAAAACAGATAACCTTAAATCAAGGTTTCCCCTTCTCCCTCCATGCTCCAAAGCAGTCAGTCACCACAGACCCTTCAGACTTTGTTTGGGGAGCAGTTTCATCAGAGATAAAAGTGCAGGGGGTAAGAGACACCAAGGACAGATGCAAGCACATAAATATCAAGGAGATGCTTACCCTGATCAAGGTACTCATTTCTCTAGACCATCATTGGTCTCCAGAACCTCTTCAAGTGGTTATATACAATATCACAGTGATGTGGTACATCAACAAGCAAGGGGGAACTATGTCATACTCCCTTTGCAGACTAGCCATGTTAGTTGGAGTATAGCTTCACAGCACATTCTCACTCTACAGGCACCCACATTCTGTCAGAGAAAAATTGTGTGGTAGACACAATGAGCAGGACCAGGGCAGACCCTCAGGATTGGAAACTGGATTTGGGTGTCTTCTAAGATTTGATCCATCTGTGGGGAGTTCCTCAAGTAGACCTCTTTGCCTCCTCTCTAAATAATCAATTGGAAAAATTCTATTCCAGGACTCCATGTAAGAAGGTCTGGAAGACAGATACCTTTTATTTTCTTTGGGCAGGAATGTTCCTATATGCCTTTCCACCTTTTCCACTTCTTCTACCCTTTTCAAGGGTACTTCTGGAGATTCAGAAGGAATCCGCCAAGATCATTGTGGTGACACTCTTCTGGCCCAGACAACCGTGGTTCACCCTTTTTTTGGAAATGGCCAGAAGCAATTACCACAGGATTCTTCACAGAATGGATCTACTTACATAAGAACATTGGTGTTTGATACACCACAACATCAATCATCTTCATTTGACTGCCTGGGTGATAGGTCCTTCATTCTTTTTAGGCACCTGTTTTCTGAAAATGTGCAGCGGGTACTAATGATGACAAGAAAACCTGCTACTAGAAAATCATATATTAGTGAAGAAAGAAACTGTCTATAAATGTCTGGACTGCAAACAGAACAAAACATTTATCAAATAGTTTAGCACTTTTAGCCATTAATATCTCATGATCTTCTTCAGAACTTACAAATACAAAAACATCACTTTCTTTTAAAACCATTGTCAACGATGTCATGCAATGTCTTAAAGGTATAGCTGTTATAAAACAATAAAACAGTTTTATACAATATTACCAAAGCTGTGATTCCTTAATACAATAAAAAAACAGTAATTGAAGGATATGACTATCAGCATGGAAAAATCTATAGTTGTTTTAAAATTAAAAATATTATATAACAATAAAATACATTTCATTATATATTAACTCCCAAGTTAAAGACAAAAATATGTTTTGGGATGAGTTATGATATGATATAGAATATAAAGAAATATTATACATATATTTCAACACATTGTATTTTAAATATCTAAAATATATTCTTAAATTAATTAATTATTTGTTAATTGGTATAATACGTCCTATGTAGTCAAATCTATCTCATTGTGTTCCTGAACATTTTAAAACTCCATGGCTCTAAATTTAAGAATGCTAGTAATGGAGACATTTTCATTATGACCAGGAGGATATTGCAAATCCAACTGGTGTTGCCACATCAATTCCCTGTTTCCAAGTATATTCTCCCATGGGCCACATCTGGGGTTTGGTGCCATTTTTTCCAGAACATCATACTTAAATATTTCATGGTTATTGCAAATAGTTGTTTGCTTGGACAAGGCATTGTTTGTGTTCAATCTATGTATGTCATATTTATGCTTGTAATTGCACCTGTTTAAGGGCCTTTCTGTTTTTGCTATACAAAATGTGTTACATGGGTCACTAATAACAATATATACAACTCCTGACGTATGGCAATTACCGGAATCAACTAAACTTACTTTAATATTTGTTTCACTTACTGTAACAAATTGCCCTTCCAAAATATAAGGTCATTGCCTACATCACCCGCATTTTGCCATTCCTCCCTTTTGCATGTTTTTACAAACTTGAGAGTTTTCAAAATATATTTTTTTAATTTTTTCCTCTTTTAAATACAAAGTTTGGAGACAATTCTACAAATGTTGGGGCACTCGCTTCAGAGTACACCACTGGCCAATACCTGAAAACTATTTTCTTTACTTGTTAGTTTACAGGGTGATTTCTCAAGACCAAACTTTTAGTGTAAACTGAACTTGTGGGACTGTCTTTGGCAGTCATAGGCTGACCCAAATGGGATTGAATCTCACATGCCTTAACTTAATGATTTCATCTTGAATCTCTTTAATAAATTTGTTTGGGTGATCCCTGATCGTAAACATATCTGCCAACTTCTGACATTCATATGTAAACACTCTTTCATCTGTGGTCATTCTAGATTTCTGAACATATTGCCCTTTTACTAATGATCTCTTTTGAACTGATGGATGACTGCTTTGAAAATGCAAAAAAGAATTTGAAAATGTAGGTTTTCTGTATATTCTAGAGTGAAAATTATTGTTTTCTTTATATAAAGTGACATCTAAATAATTACAATAATTATCGTAAACTGTATGTGTGAACTTTAAATAACTACTGAACTAGTGCTGGCATTAATGTAATTAATAAATTTGTCCAGCAAATCCTTCCACTGTATAAAAATATTATCCAGGCATCTCATATGCATAAGCCAACTGTGCCTATATTCAGAATTCAACACATATTTCTCTTCCCTTACCCACATAGCAATGTTGGCATAGAAAGGAGCACATATGACACCCATTGCCACTCCCTTCACCTGCTTATAATATTCCCCATCAAAATATATAAAATTGTTTTCTAACACAAGTTCCATGAAATTCATTAAAATAGTATATTCAACTCTGGAAACATTGAAACATCTAAGAAGAGCCTCATAAGAACTATCTAAATCATCACCCAATGGTATACAGCCAAATAAATCACCCACATCTATGCAGAAGAAAAATGCACTTTGATCATATTTTCTGGGGTAGATCTTCTAAGAAAGTCCCAGAAATCTCTTAAAACATAAATCTGCTCATAAATAAAACATTTTAATGTGCGGTCAATACAGGCTGCTAGGGGATAGGTCTTAGATTGTCTGGCACTATTGGTCTTAAGGGCAGGTCTAAAATATCCTTATGTATGTTTTGTATGCCAAAGATAATGGGAACTACTGATTTCTCAATATAAAGAAGTTCATATTCATTCCTTGAGATATAACCATTCAAAAGCAATTCTTCCAGATATAAATCAATTTTTTATTTTTTATTTGAATCTCATTACACGAAACTGATATATACTTGGAGGTGTCTAACAAAATATTAAACATCTTGTTTGAGTAGTCCAAGGTGTTCATGATGACCACCCCTCACCCTTGTCAGGTTTCATTATTCAAATGGAATCATCACCCCTCAAGTTTATTTAGCAAATCCTGTTTTTCTCGTTTCATTTACACAGGTGTTCAAATAGATTCAGGAGAAGGGGTTGGAGGGATTGTAGGTGCTCCCATTTTTAAGGATGTTGACTTGACTCACACTATGGTCACCAAACACAATAGATAAATTAAGTTTTCTAACAATGAGTTTTATCTTCAAGAGGCAATCAACTATGTTAAATCTTGTATTAGAACCTATTCCCCCAGATTCACTATTCTTCCATGCAGGACTAGCTTAGTCCTGCATGGAAGTGGCTGTTTAGGAGCAGCACAGCAGTGCACCAGGCATATTAATGAAGGCACGCTGCCTGAGCTCCTAAATGGACATGGAGTGTGTACGAGTGCAGGGGGCATGTCTGAGAGCAGAGCTCTCAGAATATTCACGCCCCTGCAAGCAAGAACAGCAGGTTAGCAGTAAGAATGAACGAGACCAGTCATAGGTGTTCACATACCCCCAGCAACATCCTCCCAAGTTTATAAGAGCAATAGTTAAAATATAAACAAGCTATTTATCAAACAGATACAATTTAACCGTAGGTGTAACAGGTTTGCCCATTGCTTAGCTATGTTTATTGAAGCTTAAATGGCACAAGAGGATAAATATCAAGATATATATACAAATGAAGCAGTATTGCAATAATGTAGTGGGCAGAGCATTTGCCTGACGAGCAGTCATTTACGGTTCGAGTCTCACTACATTCCATTTTCCATGTCAAATCACTTTATGAAAAATATTTTTTGTTGCATAACCTACTAAATAACATATATTTGTGAACTGGAGTACTGCATTAAATGCAGATGTGAGGTGTCATTGTCATAATGTTGTAAAATCCACAGATAAACACAAGTGCCCCATGCAGTATATGTACACATGAATCAGGGATACAAATCAAAGGTACAATGTGTAATGAATGATAAATCCATAGAGTGACCAAATCCACCACCTTCCCAAGAATCATTTTACATTACTGTCTAAATTAGTGTAGGGGTAAGTGGGAGTAAGCACTATTAAGCAAGAGTAAACATATGTAACCAGTAGTAACCAGGTTTAAGCCTGTTTACACTGGGGTAAGCAATGCGCACACAGGTTAAGCAATATTGAAGCTAACTCTCTGTAAGCATATTTAACTGGAGGTTAGCACTGCTTACCTTCATGCAAACCCACACAAACCCACTTACAATGGCTTAAAAGTGCCTTAATCACTCTGTATGCAACAGCCACTATTCTGGCCAGAAAGAAAATAAACAGCTGTTGCAGATCTTGAACCCAGGACGCTGTACACTATAGTCACAATAGTTAAACACTAAGCCATCACAGCAGTAAATAAAATTGAGGTATCACCAAACAAATCCTCACTATAGGAAAATCAAACATAATATGTGAAAGGAATCTATATACAGTTTTATGTTGTATAACCTACTACATAATATAAATATGTGAACTGGAGTACTGCATTAAGCCCAGATGTGAGGTGTCATTGTAATAAAGTGTTGAAATCTCCTAATAAACACAATGACCCTATATTGTGTATATACACATGAATCATGAATACCAAACACATATATAACATGTAATGAATAGTAAATCAATGCCAAACAGCAAATAGTATGCAAATTACAAATTAAGCAATGCTAAGCATTGCACAGCCCAGCTTACTAGGTGTAAGCAATGTGTAGGCCAGCTAAATCAGTTTGCCCATTGGTATACTCCTTTAAGCAATGCAAACCTTAGGTAAGCAGGTTTGCCCATAGCTTAGCATTTTCAAAACCATCCAATCATGGCAAAGTGCGGGAAATCAGTCCTATTTAAACCCAACAGGTGGGAATACATGTCATAACTGGTTGCAGCTTCCTCCTGTAGGCGCTGTGACTGGTATAGGAGAGGATGTGTGCTTTTGGGTGCAGTGCTGAGGCATGCAGGAGTCCAGAGTCATGGTATGACTCCTTGTTAAAGACCATGACCAGAGACTGCTGCAGGGTCAGTACCAGGGTTCCCAATACAAAGCAGAAGCCTGGGACCATCTCGCCCATGACCTCACCAGTGCCACTGGCATATCTCAAACTGGTGAGCAGGTCAGGCATCACTTTGCTGACTTGAAGTGGAGAAAGAGAGATCTCTTGGATCAGTGGAACTAAGAGGCTAGGATGACGGGGGATGTCCCAACCATGTGTAAGTATTAGTCCACTACCTGTTTAATATTTGCCAGCTCATGTATATTATGGATAGGTATGGCTAAATATTCCTCTTATGTCTTTCACAGTGGCAGATGAGCAGGCTGCGAACCAGGAAGCCCATGTCTGTAGATTGCAGTGGTTGCGACTCGAGGCAGGTTAGTAATACTCTTGCATGTACTGTCATAGGAAATAAATCTAAAAGTAGTAGAAAGTTAATCGCCTGTATAAAACCTGCATTGTTTAAGGCATGTACTGCATACACCAGAGAATATGGCAGGAAGAGTCTCATATAGGTTGTATGTAAATAAAAGCATAATAGTCTGACAATAAAGGTCTAACTGTTGGACTGCGTGTGTTTACTCTGGTATCATATGGTAATGTAGAGTTGCAATCTCTTAACACTACTGTTGTATTAAGCACTGTTACCC